>NC_057808.1:158660270-158713985 GCF_018294505.1 Triticum aestivum | reverse complement strand
TCACCAGATATTACCTATTCTTCTTTATACTGCTTGCATTAGAGTAGTGTAGCATGTTACTGCTTTCCGATTAATCCTATTCTGATGCATAGCCTGTCTTTGCTACTACTGTTGTTACCTTTACCTGCAAACCTACATGCTTAGTTTAGGATGCTAGTATTCCATCTGTGGCCCTACCTTCTTGTCCGTCTGCTGTGCTATACTGCTGGGCCGTGATCACATCGGGAGGTGATCACGGGTATATACTATATACTTTATACATGATACATGTGGTGACTAAAGTCGGGTCGGCTCGAGGAGTACCCGTGAGTGATTCACGGATTGGGGGCTGAAAGGACCTTTGTCCCGACGGCCCTCTGGGTGGATCTTTGTGGCGGAACGACAGGGCAGGTTGAGACCGCCTAGGTGAGAGATGAGCCTGGCCCTAGTCGGTGTCCGCGGTTACATCAATTAACACGCTTAACGAGATCTTGGTATTTGATCTGAGTCTGGCCATTTGGTCTATACGCACTAACCAACTACCGGGAACAGTTATGGGCACTCGACGTCGTGGTATCAGCCGAAGCCTTCGTGACGTCAGCGACTGAGCGGCGCGCGCCAGATTGGACCGCGTAACGTGACTTCCTCTGTAATGGAGGTTGCTAGGTCTGCTTCCGGCCACCCTCGCAACATGCAGGTGTGCAATGGGCGATGGGCCCAGACCCCTGCGCCATAGGATTTAGACTGGCATGCTGACCTCTCTGTTGTGCCTAGGTAGGGTTGCGACGTGTTGATCTTCCGAGGCCGGGCATGACCCAGGAAAGTGTGTCCGGCCAAAGGGGATCGAGCGTGTTGGGTTATGTGGTGCACCCCTACAGGGAAGTTTATCTATTCGAATAGTCGTGTCCCTCGGTAAAAGGACGACCCAGAGTTCTACCTTGACCTTATGACAACTAGAACCGGATACTTAATAAAACACACCCTTCCAAGTGCCAGATACAACCCGGTGATCGCTCTCTAATAGGGCGATGAGGAGGGGATCGCCGGGTAGGATTATGCTATGCGATGCTACTTGGTGAACTTACCATCTACTCTGTTCTACATGCTACAAGATGGAGGTGGCCAGAAGCGTAGTCGTCGACAGGATTAGCTATCCCCCTCTTATTCTGGCATTCTGCAGTTCAGTCCACCGGTATGGCCCTTTACACATATACCCATGCATATGTAGTGTAGCTCCTTGCTTGCGAGTACTTTGGATGAGTACTCACGGTTGCTTTTCTCCCTCTTTTCCCCCTTTCCTTTCTACCTGATTGTCGCAACCAGATGCTGGAGCCCAGGAGCCAGACGCCACCGTCGACGACGACTCCTACTACACCGGAGGAGCCTACTACTACGTGCAGCCCGCTGACGACGACCAGGAGTAGTTAGGAGGATCCCAGGCAGGAGGCATGCGCCTTTTTCGATCTGTATCCCAGTTTGTGTTAGCCTTCTTAAGGCAAACTTGTTTAACTTATGTATGTACTCAGATATTGTTGCTTCCGCTGACTTGTCTATCATCGAGCACTCGTATTCGAGCCCTCGAGGCCCCTGGCTTGTATTATGATCTTTGTATGACTTATTTATGTTTTAGAGTTGTGTTGTGATATCTTCCCGTGAGTCCCTGATCTTGATCGTACACGTTTGCGTGCATGATTAGTGTACGATTGAATCGGTGGCGTCACAAGTTGGTATCAGAGCCGACTGCCTGTAGGAATCCCCCTTCCACACTCCTTGGCCGAAGTCGAGTCTAGACATTGCAAAACTTTTTACTAACATGGCTGTGTGTCTTACGGGCCCATGTCGCCATTGGGTGGTACTAGGCTCTTTTACTCCTCGACCTTTACTCTGGGACTCTGAACTCTCTTCTACTTGGGTTAAACAAATTTACTAACTCTAACACTAGGATCCCGTGACCACATTCACCCCAAAGTTGGATAAGCCATAGTTATTCTGTAGAATAGTAGTTTGAACAATTCCCACACTGTCATTTGACTCCTTTGAAACATCTTTGTTTTCAGATGGAACCCACGAGGCAGGTCGTGCGCCACACGACGGCCATTGGTGCCTCGGGATCACCTCCTGTGCTAGCTGAGATGATGACCTATCTGGGTTATCGCTGGCACCCTGAGTACACCGTCTACGAGGAGTACTAGGACTTTAACCAGGAGCAGTACCGTGCCATCGTCCACCTCTACTCTCGGGAGTATGACTCCACTACTGTGATGCACACTGCTCATGGTGTTGGAGTGACCATCGATATGGCAGTTCACGAAGCTGCTTATGCTGCTCTGACACGTCTTCGTGGAGAGTATCGAGAGTTGGACACCTCCCCTTTCAGGCACATTGCTATCGTGTCCGATGTTGGTGTGGAGGGATACTACACTGCTGCCTACTCCACTGTCACCCGAGAGCCCTTCTACCATCAGAACTTGGTTCTGCCTGCTGATGGGCTGGATCGAGCTAACCGAGCTCTTCGCCATGAGTTGTACACCACCCGTCAGCACCTTTACCGTGCTCTGACGCTGTTGCACCCCCTTGTCCGATCAGATGGTCTGCCGCATTCTGCAATCTACCGAGCAAGGACCGTGATGCCCCAGGGTGTCGGTTGGCCAGATGTGGGAGGCTACTCTCCCGCACTTGGCCCTCTTCTACCACGTGAGCGTCGGGTTCTGCACCAGAGTATCCGCGGACCCCAGGTTGCTGACATGGAGTTCCCGATGCGACACTACCAGCTTTCAGGCTACACCTACCTCCACAGTACCTCTTGGGACTGATATAGTCTTGCTTGTTAGTGTTAGATGCATTCGCCGCAAGCCTGCGTGCCGCCTATGATATCTTTAGTCTATGTACTGAACTCTGTGTATCGGACTCTATGCATGATCCCTTTTGTAAGATATGCCGACTACTATGTAGTATCTATCGTGCTCCTTCCATTATGCATGTTTCATCATGAATGATTCTTGTCTTTTCAAATTTCTCAATGCTGAACTACCCCTATTAAATATTAGCAGGATGGTTAGACCAGGTGGTCGTGGTCAAGGTGGCAATGCCCCACCACCACCTGAGTACATGGCTGGTATGATCCAACAGTTCGAACTGAACCGCCAATTCATGGAAAATATGATGGCTCAGTTTCCTCGCCCCAATATGAACCAGCAGCCAACCCCTGTAACTCTGCAGGATTTCATGCGCCTCAACCCAACTGTGTATCGCAGCTCAACTCAGCCGCTGGATGCTGATGACTGGCTCCGTGACATCACCTATGAGATGGAGTCTGCTGATGTAGCCCCTGCCAGCTATGTCACCTTTGCTTCCTTCTTCCTGAAGGGACCCGCAGCTCAATGGTAGGACAGCCACAGGCGTACTCTGCCAGCTGGAACAATCATCACCTGGCCAGACTTCCAAGCTGCTTTCCGTGCCCGCTTCATTCCTCAGGGAGTCATGGACCGGAAGAAGCGTGAGTTCCGCAACCTCACCCAGGGCAACAAAACTGTGGAAGCTTATCAGCGGGAGTTTCTGGACTTGTCCCGCTATGCTGAAGAGGACATTGCAACTGATGCACGCAGACAGGAGAAGTTCCATGACGGCCTTCAAGTTGACATCAAGCTCGCACTGCTAGTGCATGACTTTACTGATTTCGCCACCTTGGTGAACAAAGCTATCAATGTCGAAATTGGTCTACAGGAACACCAGAGCTCTCTCAGGCGCAACCGTGATACGGGCTCATCTTCGGGCCCGCCCTCGCAGAAGCGTAAGATCTGGATCCCGAACAGCATGTACCGTCCAAATGCACCTACCCCAAGGCAGACCTATGCTACACCTCGTCTGCCTCTCCCACCATCTAGGGAGCCAAGACTTCCAGCTCCACCACCCGGAGCTCCTGTTCCCACTCCCAATAATGGTATGTGCTACAAGTGTGGTCAACCAGGTCACCTTGCCAGGAACTGCTATCAGAATCAGAACTAGAATCAACTAGCCCTTCCAGCAGCTGGCTGTGGAAACAACCAGCCCCGCAACAACAATGCCAAGTCTTATGGTCGTGTTCATGCCGACCACGTTGATCTCAATGAAGCTCAAGACCAGCCTGCTACTATGATGGGTACACTCCTCGTAAATTCAGTACCAGCATCCGTTTTATTTGATACAGATGCATCACATTCATTCATGTCAGAAGATTTTGCATTCATGCATGACATTAAAAGCGAAGACATGAATGCTTCACTATTAGTACACACCCCTGCGGGCCAATGTCGAACCTCCATGATTTGCAACGACGTCCCCGTTGAATTTGAAGGACTGGAATTTCTTGTCTCTCCCATCGTACTGAAGTCCTGTAGCATTGATCTCATTCTAGGAATGAATTGGTTAAAAGCGCATACTGCTTCAATCGTTTGTGCCACTAAGACCGTCCATCTGCTACACCCTTCAGATGAAATAGTTACTTGCCAAGCTCATCTGGTGCAAAATGCTGAGGCAAGGCTCTATGCATTGAATGCTGCACCACTCGAGGGCATTGAAAACATTCCCGTCGTGCGTGAATTCCTCGACGTCTTTCCTGAAGAACTTCCAGGGATTCCCCCTGCTAGAGCTGTCGAATTCATCATCGACTTGAAACCAGGCACCACTCCTATAGCCAAGCGACCCTACAAGAGGCCGCCGCATGAACTCCTTGAGCTTAAGGGGGAAATCGACAAATCTCTTCGCAAAGGATTCATTCGCCCAAGTTGCTCTCCTTGGGGAGCACCTTCTCTCTTTGTCAAGAAGAAGGATGGGACAAACCGATTAGTTCAAGACTACCGTCCTATAAACCAAGCTACCATTTAGAATAAATATCCTCTTCCTCAGATCAATGACCTGTATGATCAACTGGCGGGTTCATCAGTGTTCTCTAAACTCCACTTGAGGTTGGGTTACCACCAGATCCGTGTTCGCTAAGAGGATATCCCAAAGACCACCTTCGTGACTCGATATGGTTCATACGACTACACCGTCATGTCTTTCGGTTTAACCAATGCTCCAGCCACCTTCTCTCATCTGATGAACTATATATTCATGGATTACCTCAACAAGTTCGTCATGGCTTATCTGGATGATATCCTGGTATTTTCCAAGAACGAAGAGGAACATGCTGAACATCTTCGTCTTGTGCTGGAAAAGCTATGAGAGCATCAACTATATGCCAAGTTCTCCAAATGTGAATTATGGCTACCCGAAGTAACCTATCTTGGGCATGTCTGCTGTCAACCATGAACGAGTCCAGGCTCTCCTTGATTGGACTCCTCCCAAGAACGTTAAGCAAGTCAGAAGTTTTCTCGGTCTCGCCAGCTATTGCCGTCGATTCGTCGAGAACTTCTCCAAGATCGCCAGGCCTCCGACTAACCTGTTGCATAAGGGCGTCAAGTTCCAATGGACAGACAAATGTCAGGAAAGTTTCCAGGCACTCAAAGACAAGTTGACTTCTGCTCCAGTGCTTGCTCCACCTGATACTAAGAAGGACTTCGTCATTTACTGCGATGCTTCCCGTCAAGGATTAGGCTGTGTCCTAATGCAAGACCGCAAAGTGATTGCTTATGCCTCTCGGCAATTGCGCCCTCACGAAGAGAACTACCCAGTTCACGACCTCGAACTTGCTGCTGTCATTAATGCGCTGAAGCAGTGGCGACATTACCTTCTCGGTAATCGTTGCGAGATCTTCACTGACCACCAAAGTCTGAAGTATCTGTTTACTTAGCCAGACCCGAACCTCCGTCAACAGAGATGGATGGAGATTATTGCAGACTTTGACTTGGGTATTTCCTATACACCAGGCAAGGCTAATGTAATGGCAGATGCCTTGAGCTGCAAGTCTTACTGCAACCACCTCCAGGTTCGCAAAGTTCAGTCCTCGCTTGTTGAAGAATTCAGAAAGCTGAACCTCCATATTGTTCCTCCGGGTGCACTCGCTCCCCCCCTAAGGAGTTCCGCAAGATGAACCTCCGTGTTGTTTCCTAGGGTTCCCTCAATACCCTGGCCGTCGAACCAGATCTCTTGGACTCCATCAAGAGAATACAGGGATATGACTCTGAAGCCCACAAGATTAAGCGCGACCTCACAGAAGGAAAGCCCTCATTCTTCACTATTGCTGATGATGGCATTTTGTACTTCAAGGGCCGCCTAGTGGTGCCATGTGCAGAGAAAAACCTGGATATGACACAGGAAGTTATGAAAGAAGCTCATGATACGCCCCTATGTATCCATCCTGGTAGTACAAAGATGTACCAAGACATCCGTCAGAGATTCTGGTGGTCTAATATGAAGCAAGACATTGCTTGTTATGTTGCTGAGTGTGACGTTTGCCGTCGTATCAAAGCAGAACATCAAATGCCTGCTGGACCTCTGCAACCTATCTCTATTTCTGAATGGAAATGGGACCATGTTGAAATGGACTTCGTCACTGGATTTCCCAAATCGCAGAAAGGTAATGATGCTATTCTTGTCGTCATTGACCGGCTTTCTAAAGTTGCACTTTTTTGGCAGTCAAAGAAATGATCACTGCTAGTTAGCTGGCAACGCTCTATATGTCCAGGATTGTTTCACTCCACGGTATTCCATTGGTTATCAGCTCAGACCGTGGCAGCTTATTCACTTCAAGATTCTGGGCAAGTTTCCAAGAAGCTATGGGAACTCATCTGTCATTCAGTACTGCGTTTCATCCTCACTCGCAAGGGCAAGTTGAACGTGTTAACCAAGTTCTCGAAGACATGCTTCGAGCTTGTGTTATTTCCTTCGGCAAGAAATGGGAAGAATCTCTCCCGTATGCTGAGTTCTCTTATAATAATAGCTATCAAGCTAGTCTGAAGATGGCCCCCTTCGAAGTGTTATATGGACGAAAGTGCCGAACCCCTCTGAACTGGTCAGAAACTGGGGAACGTCCACTCTTTGGTCCGGATATTATCCAACATGCCGAAGAACAAGTCCACATTATTCGCGAGAATCTCAAGACTGCTCAGTCGTGTCAGAAGAGTCAGTATGACCGTAAACATAAAGACATGGTCTATCAACCTGGCAAAAAGGCCTATCTTCGAGTTACACCAATGAAGGGTGCTCACCGCTTCGGGATCAAGGGCAAGCTGGCTCCTCGCTATATAGGCCCATTCACTATTCTGGAAAGGCGTGGAAAAGTGGCATATCAACTGGACCTTCCGCCGAACCTTTCTCAGGTTCACGATGTGTTCCACGTGTCACAGCTCCGCCGATGCTTCAAGGACCCAATCCGAGCAGTGGATCATGAAGTGCTCGAATTGCAATAGGACCTCTCCTATAAAGAGCATCCGGTCCGCATTCTCGACCAAGCTGAACGCCGCACACATCAGAAGGCGATCAAGTTCCTCAAAGTCTAGTGGTCGCACCATTCTGAAGATGAAGCCACCTGGGAACGCGAGGATCGCCTACGTGATGAATACCCCGCACTGTTTCCTTCTACCTCCTAAATCTCGGGACGAGATTTCTTGTAGTGGAGGAGATTTGTAACGCCCGGATAATTAGGCTATAGTAAAACTCTCCTAATGATGCCATGTCATCTCTGATTACTGTTGCTAATCTCTCGTTAGTTCAAAACCCTTTCAAAAGTCAAATTCAGAATATGTCAAACAACGAAAGTTTTCAAAAGTTGAAACAAAAATGTTCGCACAGTGCCAAATATGGCATAGGTAATTATGGTGTAGAAGACCCAATTTTATAAAATACTTAAATGCCCTAAATTAAATAAAACAGAAAATAAAAGAAATAAAAGAAAAGAAAATACAAAAGCAGAAGACAAATAAAAAAAGAGAAAAGGGCCCCCCACTGGACCAGGTGGCCCAGCTCACAGGCCAGACCGGCCCACCTGGCCCAGCTTGCCAACAGCCGGCCCGGCCCCCCTGCCTTGTCTTCCTTCCCTGTTCCCCCGACCCGGGTCGGAACAGGGGCGCGTCCCCACCGGACCTCCTCGCCGGCATCGAGGAGGGGACAAGATCGCCACACACTCGCCTCCTCGATCCCATCCCCCACTCGCCCCCGCTTGCCCTCTCGGTCCCTGCACCTCCCTCTCCCCTCAGATCCACCTCGCTGCCTCTCCTTCCCCTTTGCATCCGAGCGCCACCACCGCCATGGCTCTGGCCTAGCCACGGCCACCGTGCCCACCTCGCCGCCCCACTGTGTCTCCAAGGGCCGCCGCCGTCCGCTGCTTCGACCGGTGCACCCGGTTGGAGTCCGGAGCCACCGCAACACCCACGACGCCGCCGTCTTCCTCCTCTGCTCCGACAAGCTATGCCGCCGCTCTTCACCAACTCCGGCGACGCCCCTGCAGCTACTAAAACCCCAAGGGCCACCGTGTGTGCCGCTCGGTGAGCCCCCGCTTCCTCCCCTCTCTCTCGCGCGCCCTAGCTAGCTGTCGTCGTAGCTCCCGAACGCTCCGCCGCGGATCTCGTCACCGACGAGTCTCTGGTGACCAAATGGTCACGGGCCCGTGCCGGTTGCACTCACCGCGCCCCGTAGATCCTCCCCAACCTCTCCGTTTGTTCGCTAGCTCGCCCTAGCTCCAATCTTCTCGAGCTCCCGAACGCGTCGCCGCACGCGCTCGTCGCCGGCAGCCGTCCGGTGACCCCTTTGGTCATGGGCTTGTGTCGTTGTGCTCGCGCGCGCACGTAGGCCTCGCCCCGCCCTTCTGTTTGCCTAATAGCGCGCCGCATCACCGTTCCCTCTCGCGGCCGAACTCCGGCGTTCGCCTCTCTGCTCGCTGTCGCCGCTCCGGTGCGTCTCCGGCCACGCCACCGCGACCACTAGATGCGGCTCACCGCACTCGTTCGAACGCCACCTCCCACGCTCTAAACGGACCACCACCGCAGATTTCCGGCCACCTCCCGAGCCGCGCTGCCGCGTTTTGCCTCGCCGGCGTTGTTCCGGCGCCGTTCGCCGACGTGGCTAGGCGGGCCCCACCCCTGGGTCACTGCCTGTGGGCCTAGGGGCCCCAACTGGCCACGTTGACCGAAGTCAACTGCGCTGATGTGGCAGCTACTGCCACTGACATGTGGGCCCGCGTCATTTAAAACATTTTTGTAAATAAATAAAATGCTACTTATTTCATTTATTAATTTAATTAACTAAATAGTCACTGACTACTGGGCCCCACCCACTAATTAACCCATTTAGTTAGTCTAAACCCCCTGTTAGTGCCCAGACAATGACATGTAGGTCCCACTGGACCCACCTGTCTGGTTTGACTAGTCAACCGACCAGTTGACCTGCTGACATCACTCTGATGTCATGCCTGTGTCATCATTCACTGTTCTGGATAATGTTGGATTTAAATAAATAATTAAAATCAGAAAATGATTAAATCTTTAGAAAATCATATAAAACAATCCGTAACTCGGATGAAAATACTTTCTACATGAAAGTTGCTCAGAATGACGAGACGAATCCGGATACGTAGCCCATTCGTCCGCCACACATCCCTAACATATCGAACTCACAACTTTCCCCCTCTGGTTCATCTGTCCGAAAACGCGAAACACCGGGAATACTTTCCCGGATGATTCCCCCCTTCGCCGGTATCACCTACTACCGCGTTTGGGCACACCTAGCATCACGCTTTGTCATGTCATGCATCGTTATGCATCTGTTTGCATTGTATTCATTGTTTCTTCCCCCTCTTCTCTCCGGTAGACTATGAGACCGACGCCGCTGCTGGTGCCCCGACCGACTACGCTGTTGACGACCCCTCCTTCTTGCCAGAGCAATCAGGCAAGCCCCCCCCCCTTGATCACCAGATATCGCCTATTCTTCTCTATACTGCTTGCATTACAGTAGTGTAGCATGTTACTGCTTTCCGATTAATCCTATTCTGATGCATAGCCTGTCTTTGCTACTACTGTTCTTACCTTTACCTACAATCCTAGATGCTTAGTATAGGATGCTATTATTCCATCTGTGGCCCTACCTTCTTGTCCGTCTGCTGTGCTATACTACTGGGGCCGTGATCACTTCGGGAGGTGATCACGGGTATATACTATATACTTTATACATGATACATGTGGTGACTAAAGTCGGGTCGGCTCGAGGAGTACCCGCGAGTGAGTCACGGATTGGGGGCTGAAAGGACCTTTGTCCCGACGGCCCTCTGGGTGGATCTTTGTGGCGGAGCAACAGGGCAGGTTGAGACCGCCTAGGTGAGAGGTGGGCCTGGCTCTGGTCGGTGTCCGCCGTTACATCAATTAACACGCTTAACGAGATCTTGGTATTTGATCTGAGTCTGGCCATTTGGTCTATACGCACTAACCAACTACCGGGAACAGTTATGGGCACTCGACGTCGTGGTATCAGCCGAAGCCTTCGTGACGTCAGCGACTGAGCGGCGCGCGCCAGATTGGACCGCGTAACATGACTTCCTTTGTAATGGAGGTTGCTAGGTCTGCTTCCAGGCGCCCTCGCAATGTGCAGGTGTGCAATGGGCGATGGGCCCAGACCCCTGCGCCATAGGATTTAGACCGGCGTGCTGACCTCTCTGTTGTGCCTAGGTAGGGCTGCGACGTGTTGATCTTCCGAGGCCGGGCATGACCCAGGAAAGTGTGTCCGGCCAAAGGGGATCGAGCGTGTTGGGTTATGTGGTGCACCCCTGCAGGGAAGTTTATCTATTCGAATAGCCGTGTCCCTCGGTAAAAGGATGACCCAGAGTTGTACCTTGACCTTATGACAACTAGAACCGGATACTTAATGAAACACACCCTTCCAAGTGCCAGATACAACCCGGTGATCACTCTCTAAGAGGGCGACGAGGAGGGGATCGTCGGGTAGGGTTATGCTATGCGATGCTACTTGGTGAACTTACCATCTACTCTCTTCTACATGCTACAAGATGGAGGTGGCCAGAAGCGTAGTCGTCGACAGGAAGCTATCCCCCTCTTATTCTGGCATTCTGCAGTTCAGTCCACCGATATGGCCCTGTACACATATACCCATGCATATGTACTGTAGCTCCTTGCTTGCGAGTACTTTGGATGAGTACTCACGGTTGCTTTTCTCCCTCGTTTCCCCCTTTCCTTTCTACCTGGTTGTCGCAACCAGATGCTGGAGCCCAGGAGCCAGACGCCACCGTCGACGACGACTCCTACTACACCGGAGGAGCCTACTACTATGTGCAGCCTGCTGACGACGACCAGGAGTAGTTAGGAGGATCCCAGGCATGAGGCCTGCGACTCTTTCGATCTGTATTCCAGTTTGTGCTAGCCTTCTTAAGGCAAACTTGTTTAACTTATGTCTGTACTCAGATATTGTTGCTTCCGCTAACTCGTCTATGATCAAGCACTTGTATTCGAGCCCTCGAGGCCCCTGGCTTGTATTATGATGCTTGTATGACTTATTTATGTTTTAGAGTTGTGTTGTGATATCTTCCCGTGAGTCCCTGATCTTGATCATACACGTTTGCGTGCATGATTAGTGTAAGATTGAATCGGGGGCGTCACACTCTCCTGGACCCCCTGGGATTATCTTTGTTGCCAGTGATACCCCTCAACCACTTCTCCATCGTATCCTCGTCGACCTCTTCTGGGTGGATCCGAGTGGAATCATCAATGCCCGAATACATCCACATCGGATGGTCACGAGCTTGAAGCGGCTGAATGCGGCGTCTGAGGAAGACCTCCAACAGATCCATACCGGTCACGCCATCACGTACGAGCTGGACCACACGCTCGACCAGCACCTTCACCTCCGCTTTCTCCTCCGGGGTCACTTTCAAGGCGGAGGGCTTCTCTACTCGAGCCATGGAAAAGGGGGTCAGTCCAGTCGACTGACCTGGAGTCGGCTGGTCTTTGCAGTAGAACCAGGTCGACTGCCGCCCTCGGACTGACTCAGGAAGGATCATGGCTGGGAAAGAGCTTTTACCCCTCATCGGAATCCCAAGACCCCCACACATCTGGATCACTTGCGTCTTTTCATCACTCGGATTGGCCTTCTTGACCGACTGAGAGCGACACGTGAAAATGTGCTTGAAGAGGCCCCAGTGTGGTCGACAGCCCAAGAAATTCTCGCACATAGACACGAAGGCAGCAAGGTACACGATGGTGTTGGGGGAAAACTGGTGGAGTTGTGCACCAAAGAAGTTCAAGAAAGCTCGGAAGAAAGGATGAGGAGGCAGAGAAAATCCGCGGTCGACGTGGGTGGCGAGGAGAACGCACTCACCCTCCTGCGGCTGCGGCTCGGTCTCGCCCTCCGGGAGCCGCGCGGATCCTTGGGGGATCAGTCCCCCCTCGGCGAGACCGTCGATGTCGTCCTGGCGAATCGTCGATCGGATCCAATTGCCCTGGATCCAGCCGCGCGGCAGGCCGGACCTCGATGAAGATTCGCCCCGGCCGGGCTTCTTCCCCTTCGCCTTCGCCGTCACCTTCTTCGCGCGCTCCAAGGCCACCGTCTTCTCCTTCCCCATTGCAGCGGGCGCAGCTCGAACAGAGCAGCGGCGCCGGGAGCAGAAGCGGATGTGGTTGTAACGCCCTGTAACGCCCCAAAACCGACGCTTCAGAAGACTTCCTTATTTTCGTGATCGCCGTGTGTTCTTTCTGGTGCTTGCTCTTTTATTTTTGCATTGCATCATGTCATCATGCCTTCATGTCTTTAATCTTTGCATAAAAACTCAACTAAATAAATTGCATGGATCTTCGATCCATTTAAATCGAGGGAAATGCACATGGTGGTTTCTCTTTATAACATATATCCTCCCAATATTATTAGGGAGCTATATTAAAAATATTCGATTAATTGGAGTTCACCTTAACACACGTGCAGAATTAATCCTATGCCTTTTCTGCTTTGAGTCGATCTCTCTAACCTTGCCAATATTTCTTTTCCCATTTATCGAGGCTCTTCCTAATTTCCCAACATTTTGGACTCCTCAATACCTTGAACTCTTTCAAACCATTTGAATTAAATTCAAATGAGTTTGAATTTAAATCTTCAAATCAGGCCGCCTCTATTTTTCCTGGAACAAGCATATTTTTGTGAGTCCAGGAAAATTACCCGCATGTGCAAATTCTTTCCCTAACCCTACCTTTCTTTTTCTTCTCTCTAGTTCTTTTCTGCTAAAAGAAATTAGAAAGAGAAGAGAAGCCCAGCAGGGCCATTTGCCTCCCAAAGCCCAGCCGCTACTCTGTTAACCCTAGCCCGTCTAACCTCCTAGCGCCGCCAGGGAGACCCATCGCTCGATCCTCACCCTCTCCCTCTCGTCCTCCCACTGCGCCGTCACGCACACACACGCATCGCGCCAGCGCTCCGCCTCCTGCCGCCGGCAACCAGCATGAAGTTCGTCGTCGGCCGCCCTCTATCTTCTTCCTTCGTCTTCGCCCGCGCCTCGTGCGCCTCCTCCCGTCTCGAGCTCGTGCTCGACCGAGCTGCTCCCATGGCGATGCCGCCTGGCTCCGGCCACCCTCGAGCGTCGCCCCGCGCCGCAGCCGTCGTCATCTACAGCTCGTCGTGCCTTCGCCTCCGCGCCACTCGCCGGAGCCCCCGCAAGCCGTCCCCGTCGCCGAGTTCCCCGCCGGTCGCCTCTGCCTCGACCCCGCGTCCTCGCCTCCGGCGGCCGTCACCGCTCAGTGTACACCGCTGCCCCGAGCTGCTTCGCCTCCCTCCTCCGACAAGCGCCGCGCCTCCTGCCTCTCCGCGACCCCCGCTGCAGCTCCCTCTACAGCTCGTCGTCGACCCGCTGTTCGCCTCCTTTCCTCCGCGTCTGACCCCGCCAGCATTCCCCGCGCGCCCCTGCACCCCAAGACCGTCGCCTCCGCGCCTTCTTGCCTCCTCCGCGCCCATCTCCTGTTGCATCCCCGTCGGCCTCATCATTGTGCTATGGAGCTCTTTCCTGAGCAGTCCCCTTCGGCCAACTCTGTTGCTGCTGCCACTTCTTTGATCTTCCCTGGTACAGCTCGTTTCCAACACACGGCAGCCCGATGTTACCTCCACGCCAAGTACCACGACGGCCCTCGAAGAGTTCGGATTCGACAAGTCCGATGATGCTCTTGTACAACTAGGTTGCCGAGACCGGGACCGGCAAGACCGACTACACGGAAACGCCAAGTACCCCTACGCGTGAAGACGCCAAGACCGTTTCGGGATTCACCAAGTACCTCTACCGACGACCCCGAACATCTACGAAAACGTGTACCACTACCGTCGCCGAAGACCCGTGTAACGGAACCGTCAAGTTCGACTACCTTCGTGGACCACTACTTCCCCTACGACACGTGAACAACTACTTCCACCACCGTCGAACCCGAGCCACTCCGAAAATGCACGCTTCGAAGGTATAACCGCCGAGACGACGCCCGTGAACGAATGTTTGTGATGTATGAGTTGCTCGTGTTCGAACCGTGTCCCAGTTGTCGCTTGCGCGTTCCTCGTTTCCTTGCCACCGTCTTGTGGGACACCCGGTAACCGGGATCACCCCACCATCTCGCATGACACGCTCATGCCACACTTCCTTTTGCACCGGTATCTCCGTGAGTTACCGGAACCGATATGTTGGCGTGGCATCATTTTCGGATTCGTTGCCGTGGCACCCTTTTTCGTTCCACCACGGTAACAAATGCTTCATAACATGCTCTTGTCCACGTTTTATAAAATTACTTAAACTTGCATATGTCATTCGCATCATGATAACAACATTTAAATGTTTAAAATTGTGTTTGCATTTAAATTGCTAAATGACATGAGGATTTTCCGGAATTATTGTTTGTTGTTCCGGCCTCATTTAAACTTGCCTAAATAGGTAGTTTCCATATGCTTCACCTCTTGCCATGGTTAATAACATTTAATATTGTTGGGTCCATAAACGAGAGAGAACTAAATAATTAAATGTGGTGTTTCTTCAATATGCAACTCGTTGCATATTGAGCTCCACTTAACTTGTAGTATTGTTTGTTGCACTTTGCCATGCCATGCATATTTAAACCGGACATGCATCATACTTGTTTGTGCATCATGCCATGTGTATGTGGTGCTTGTTTACTATGTTTTTTGTCTTTTTCGGTTTGCTTCTCTCGTTAGCTTCGGTTTCATTCCGGAGTTGTGAGGATTCGTTTGACTATGTCCGTTTGTCTTCTTCATGGACTCGTTCTTCTTCCTTGCGGGATCTCAGGCAAGATGACCACCCCTCGAAATCACTTCTATCGTTGTTATGCTAGTTGTTCGCTCTATTGCCATGCTCCGCTACCTAGCACTTGCTATATCATGCCTCCCATTTTAGTCATGGCGGCTCTAACCATCCTTTCCTAGCAAACCGTTGTTTGGCTATGTTACCGCTTTTGCTCAGCCCCTCTTATAGCGTTGCTAGTTGCAGGTGAAGTTGAAGTTTGTTCCATGTCGGAACATGGATTTGTTGGGATATCACAATATCTCTTATTTAATTAATGCATCTATATATTTTGGTAAAGGGTGGAAGGCTCGGCCTTATGCCTGGTGTTTTGTTCCATTCTTGCCGCCCTAGTTACTGTTATAACGGGATTATGTTCCTTGAGTTTGCGTTCCTTACGCGTTCGGGTGATTTATGGGACCCCCTTGACAGTTCGCCTTGAATAAAACTCCTCCAGCAAGGCCCAACCTTGGTTTTACCATTTGCGACCTATACCTTTTTCCCCCGGGTTTTCTAGAGCCCGAGGGTCATCTTTATTTTAAACCCCCGGGCCAGTGTTCCTCTGAGTGCTGGTCCAAACTAGAGCCACTTGCAGCGCCACCTTGGGGAAACTCGAGGATTGGTTTTAGCTGTACGTAGTGTTCATCCGGTGTGCCCTGAGAACGAGATATGTGCAGCTCCTATCGGGATTTGTCGGCACATTCGGGTGGCTTTGCTGGTCTTGTTTTACCATTGTCGAGATGTCTTGTAAACCGGGATTCCGAGACTGATCGGGTCTTTCCGGGAGAAGGTTTATCCTTCGTGGACCGTGAGAGCTTATGATGGGCTAAGTTGGGACACCCCTGCAGGGTATTATCTTTCGAAAGCCATGCCCGCGGTTATGTGGCAGATGGGAATTTGTTAATATCCGGTTGTAGAGAACTTGACACTTGACCTTAATTAAAACGCATCAACCGCGTGTGTAGCCGTGATGGTCTCTTCTCGGCGGAGTCCGGGAAGTGAACACGGTTTCTGGGTTATGTTTGACGTAAGGAGTTCAGGATCACTTCTTGATCATTGCTAGATCACGACCGTTCCGTTCCTTCTCTTCTCGCTCTCATTTGCGTATATTAGCCACCAGATATGCTTAGTCGCTGCTGCAAACTCACCACCTTACCCTTGCCTCCCCTTAAGGTTAAATAGTCTTGATCTCGCGGGTGTGAGATTGCTGAGTCCTCGTGACTCACACATACTTCCAAAACAGTTGCAGGTGCCGATGGGACCAGTGCAGATGATGCAACTGAGCTCAAGTGGGAGCTCGATGAAGATCTTGTCCGTTGTGTTGTTTCTTTTCTTATTGATCAGTAGTGGTGCCCAGTTGGGACGATCAGGGATCCAGCAGTTGGGTTGTCTTCTTTTCTTTTGGTTCCGTAGTCGGACCTATGTGTGTATCTCTGAATGATGTATGTTTTATTATGTATTGTGTGAAGTGGCGATTGTAAGCCAACTCTTTATCCCATTCTTGTTCATTACATGGGATTGTGTGCAGATGACCCTTCTTGCGACAAAACCACAATGCGGTTATGCCTCTAAGTCGTGCCTCGACACGTGGGAGATATAACCGCATCGTGGGCGTTACACGCCCCGAGAGCGACACTTCAGTTGCCCTTCCATTTACTTTAGTTGTTGACGTGTGTTTATTATGTTTGTTGCATTATCATAATTGTTTTGCATATTTCATTCCTATATGTTTATGCCATGTTCATCATGAGTGCCTTTGTCATATTTTGCTTCTTGCATCATGTTCATTATTGATTATAGTATGCCATCCTTGTTGTTGCCATTTTCATCCCACTTTGTTATATGCTACATGTTTTGGATGTGCCTCTTGTCATTTATTATTGCATTACATCATGATCATCATGCCTTGGTTTGCATCTTTAAGTCTTCTTGTGTGAAACCCTCCTCTTATTCTTATCTCCACTTCTTTCATGCAACATGCACATACCAGCAACCATTCATCAAGTTCACTCAAGTTTCTATCCCATCCAAACTTCTCCTTTCTTCTTTATTACACTTATTTTCATGTGACATTTCTCTGTCTAGAAAAATGTTCCTTTTTTTCCTATGAATCCTGCACCTTGCCTTTAACCCCTCTTTAAAATCTCATCTATTTTGGAGTTGTTTTGGTTGGGTTCAAAAATGGCTCAAGTTTGAATTTAATTCAAACTTGGATTATTTTTCTACCTCTAAAAATTGCCAAGTAAATTTAGTAAACTTCTGCACAAATTCTGGACTCCAGGGATATTCTCGTATCTCTCTCCACGCTCTCCATTATTCCTGTGCTTTTCTATCTTGTTTTCTGTCTGAAGAAAAGAGAAGAAGAGAAGCAGCAGTGGCAACAGCGCAGCCCACCAGCACTCACTCCCCGCAGCCCACCTGGGCCTTTCTTTCCCCGGCCCGGCCCAGCCGAGCCGAACAGCCACCTGCTCCGCTATAGTGCCGTCTCCCTCCTCTGCCTTCAGGAGCACCAACGCCGTGAGCTCTACTTCACAGACGTCGAGGCCAGCACATCCCGCTCCCCTATAAAGCCCCAAACCCGCGCCCTAGGGTTTTCCTCTTCCTCTCTCGCCGCTGCCTCAAGGCCTCTACTTCCTATGGTTCTTCTTCTTCTTCTTCTTCAAGAACAGAGAGCACCACCGAGAGCTTCGCCATCTCCTACTTGGTCGGAGGCCACCAAGTCGTCTCCAGCATGTTCATCTGCTTCGTTGACGTCGACTACGCCCGTTCAGCCGTCTTCCCCGAGCCGGATCGCCAAGTTCCACGCCGACGGCCTCCTCCCCTGCTTCCTCTGCTTCACGGACAGCAAGTCCACCGGAGATCTTCGCCTCCCCGCCGTCAATCTGTTGCGTCCCCGGCCACATCTTCTTGTCCTAGGTATACTAGGTATACCCAGACCCATCCCTGATCTTTTCTGTTGCCGACCGATCCCTGTACGCGTCGCTAGTTTCGTGCCTTCGTCTAGCTGTCGGTGCTCCGGCGAAGTCTGCAACGTTTTTCTGTAGTTGTTGGGGTTGCTGTATCATGCTCGTCCAGCCCTGCTGTAGCTCCTGCCTCGCCATGCATCGCCACCATGACCGCAAGCTCCTGCTCCCACACATGCCCGCTGGCTTCATTGCTCATGCTGCCCTTGCTGCACCTTCACTGCCACACCTCCACGCACACGCATCTGCATACGCGCACGACTGCACTCGATGGCGAGCCCGTGGCCCTTCTTCGTCTTGCCACCGCCATGACCAAGGCGACCTCGAGTCTTCCCTCGCACCTGAGCCTTTTGCATGATATCTCCTCGCAGCGCACCAACGTCCCTTTTCCGCACGCCCGCCGGTGCTCTACAGCCTCTGTAGTCGGCGTCTTGATCGAGTTCGCCGCTGGCAAAGATTCCTGTGCGTTCAAGGAAGGTCAGAGTTTGGCCTTGTCACCCATTGAAAGGGAGCCGTGCTCCTCTTCTAGCGAGATCATAGCACTAGCCCAGCTGGTTAGCTACACTCGCTCGCATCCGGGAGGTCCTGGGTTCGAGCCCTAGGCGCCTCAGTTTTTTCCCCTCTTTTCCATTTCTTTTGCACACAGCCAGTTGGGCCAAATCCTCATCTGGGCCGCTGCACCTTGATGCTTCGGGCCCGTGCATTTTTTTTTTCTGCCTGTGGATTTGTTTAATTTCCAGTGCATTGCATATTTACAGAATTGCCACTGTTTTACATTGTCTATAGCTAAATATGCATGCATCCAAACTAAACAAACCATATATGCTAAATGCTAGGAATTTCATCTAGTTTCATAATATTCTGTTTTCATCCATGTTTAAAATGTTTAACAAGCTGTTTGTTTTAAGTTGCATAAATGACATGCTAAAATGGTTTAATTCATATCTAAATAACCGTAGCTCCGTTTTAAATAAACTTTATATGTAAATGGGGTAGAAAAATGCATAGATTAACTTGCTGCACTTTATTTTGTTGTTTAACAACATTAAAATTGTGTATAGGGCAGTACAGTACCAAATTCGAAATATGCTTATGAGGATTTTCCGGAATTGTTGCTTGTGTTTCCGGCCTCATTTAAAGTTGCTAAATAGGTAGTTTGCATATACTTCACCTCTTGCCATGTTAACAACATTTAATATTGACATGCATCATACTTGGTTGTGCATCATGTCATGTTATGCTTGTTTATTTACTATGTTGTTTGCTTCTTTCCGGTATTGCTTCTTCTTGATAGTTCCGGTAACTGCGATTGTGAGGATCCGTTCGACTACGTTGCTTCGTCTTCTTCATGGACTCGTTCTTCTTCCTAGCGGGATTTCAGGCAAGATGACCGTCACCTTGGCTCTCATTACTATCATTGCTATGCTAGTTGCCTCGATGCTATCGCTATGCCGCGTTACCTACCACTTGCTTATCAAGCCTCCCAAATTGCCATGAACCTCTAACCTTTGTCACCCTTCCTACCAAACCGTTGTTTGGCTATGTTACCGCATTTGCTCAACCCCTCTTATAGCGTTGCTAGTTGCAGGTGAAGATGAAGATTGCTCCATGTTGGATTATGTTTATGTTGGGATATCACAATATCTCTTATATTATTAATGCATCTATATACTTGGTAAAGGGTGGAAGGCTCGGCCTTATGCCTGGTGTTTTGTTCCACTCTTGTCGCCCTAGTTTCCGTCATATCGGTATTACGTTCCCGGATTTTGCGTCCCTAATGCGGTAGGGTGTTATGGGAACCCCTTGACAGTTCGCCTTGAATAAAACTCCTCCAGCAAGGCCCAACATTGGTTTTACCATTTGCCTACCTACCACCTATACCTTTCCCTTGGGAGTAATTAACCCGAGGGTCATCTTTATTTTAGCCCCCCCCCGGGCCAATGCTTCTCTAAGTGTTGGTCCGAACTAGAGCCACTTGCAGCGCGACCTCGGGGAAACTTGAGGGCTGATTTTAGTTGTACGTACTGCTCATCCGGTCGTGGACTAAGACGAGATACGCGCGGCTTCTATCAGGGTGTCGGCACGCCGGGAGGTCTTGCTGGTCTTGTTTTACCATTGTCGAAATGTCTGGTAACCCGGATTCCGAGACTGATCGGGTCTTCCCGGGAGAAGGAATATCCTTTATTGATCGTGAGAGCTTATCATGGGCTAAGTTGGGACACCCCTACAGGGTTTGAACTTTCGAAAGCCATGCCCACGGTTATGTGGCAGATGGGAACTTGTTAATATCCGGTTGGAGTAAACTTGAAGTAAACTTAATTAAAATACACCAACCGCGTGCGTAACCGTGATTGTCTCTTTTCGGGGTTGTTCGAGAGGAGAACACGGTTTTTGGGTTATGTTTGACGTAAGTAGGAGTTCAGGATCACTTCTTGATCATTACTAGTTGATGACCGCTTGCTTCTCTTCTCGCTCTTATTTGCGTAAGTTAGCCACCATACTTGCTTAGTCGCTGCTGCAACCTCACCACTTTACCCCTTCCTTACCCATTAAGCTTTGCTAGTCTTGATACCCATGGTAATGGGATTGCTGAGCCCTCGTGGCTCACAGATTACTACAACAACAGTTGCAGGTACAGGTCATGCGATGATCATGACGCGAGGGCGATGTTTATTTGTGTTGGAGTTCTTCTTCTTCTTCGTCGATCTTGGGTTAAGTTCCTGGTCGGCAGCCTGGGCCAGCAGGGTGGATGCCTTTTGAGTTCCTGTTTGTGTTTCATCCATAGTCGGATGCTGATCTTGTGTATGACGTATTGATGTCTTCTTGCGGCATTTGTATGCCTTGTATGTATCCCTATCTATTATGTAATGTTGATGTAATGATATCCACCTTGAAAAAGCGTCTTCAAGATGCGCTTCTACCCTTGATGGGACCTTTGAGTTCCTTTAGGATAGGGTCGCATCTTGGGCGTGACAAGTTGGTATCAGATCCTCGACCGACCATAGGAGCCCCCTTGATTGATCGTGTAGTTGGCCGTTGTCGAGTCTATAAAAAAAACTTTTTTGGAGTCTAGTTATATCGGAGAGTAGGAATTCTTTTTACTCCTCAGCCCCCTTCGTCGCTCTGGTGAGAAATTTGGACGTAGGTGTTTTGACTTACTTCTCTTCCCCTTCAAATTTTTCTTTAGGATCACGCGGTTAGTTTTCGTTCGTTGTCCATCCTCTTTTCAATCCGGCGCATTTCTCTTCGAGTGGTTTTGATCCTCGTCATGTTTTGCAAGACCAGTCGTCAGTTTTTTCTCTTTCGACGTTGTTTCCTTGTCCGGAGTTGTCCTTGCCCACCCGCCCACCCCTTCTTCATCTTGGAACCGAAGTCCGAAATCGAGTATCCATCCTAGTCGTGCGAAGCCTTTGCATTCTCTCCTCAATTATTTCAACCGGTGTCTTCTCTTCAAGTTATTCGTCGGTTCCATGTTTCAAGTTGTCTGTGTTTTCCCGCCCTCCCACCTCTTTTTATTCCCAGAGTCTGAGCCTCTATTCGAGCATCAATTTCATTTGTGCGGAGTATCTTCACTCTTTCCTCAATTGTCTCAACCGATTAATTCTCGCCTAGTTAATCATTGTTCGTCTCATTTCCTTTTCCGGTGGATCCAATTCAAGTTTTCGGTGTTGATCGTATTCTTTTCCTTGACCGAAGTGTTTTCCCCTTGATCGTTCCTCCTCTCGCCATTCTATTATCCCGGAGTGTTGAAGACATCTCAGAAGATTCATGTATGCATCCATTTAATTCGAGGTTGTCACCTCATTCAAGTCTTTCAGCTGTTCCGGTGCATCATCTCCTCTATAATCCTTTCCAACAGTGTTTCTTTTCAGTGGGATCTAACCCACAGGTCTTTCCCAAGATCTTACCTGACTCTTCTGATTTTCCCGGAGGTATTCTCTAGTTCTTTTGAAATTTGACGTAAGTATGAATTTCATCAGTCAAGATGCTTTTCCAAGATCAATTTCAAACTAATTTTCATCGTCGGCCCAACCTCTTCGCTTTTCATTCTCCCGGAGTATCTCAACAATTTGAGTGGTGTTCCTCGTCGTCATTCTCAACATTTGAAGACCGAAGAAGAAGTTCTCTTAAATCTTGTCCGTTCTCCCGGAGATTCGCGGTGCTAGCTCGATGTTACCCTATCAAATTGTTTCTAGTCATGCAATTCTTTTCAATCATCCGGAGTATTTCAGGGGTTGCTTTCCATCTCGATCATCCAGAGGTCATCTTTTCGGAATATCTCTTTGTTATAAGTTTTCAAATTCGTTCTTCAATTATTCTATATCTGTGCCTCTTCATTCATCTCCATATTCTTCCGGTGCTTCACGGTTTAATCATTTCGAGACCGCTTCATTCAGTGGTATCATATTCTCTCTAGTATCTTTGTGCTTTTCTAATTCTTCCCGGTGATTCATTCTCTTTTCGTCATTCGTTTCAATTCTTACGGTGGTTCGTTCAAGATTCCTTTTCGTTCTTATCACATATATTCATTCGTTCTTCCCAATCCTACCGGTGGTTCATGAAGACTTTTTCAAGTTTTGCGCTATATCTCCCCTTAATCTTTTTCATCGTGAATAAGTTGTATGCAATCCATTGCTTCTCATCAATGCAAGTGATGAAGGATAAGCATAACATAATTCTCTTTCTTCTTTCATCAAGTGGATCAATTCCTTCGGAGATTTTTCATGATGAATAATATCTTGGTTCTAAGTTGTTCATCATTTCCCTTCCGGAGTTCCAAGCTTCTCGCTTGTCTCGACGCGAAGCCCCATCTAAATCATCGCAAGGCTTTAATCTTATTCCTTTCATCCTTCAATTCTATCTCATTATCCATTTGTTACCGGAGTTCCTCACGGTGGTTCATCATTATTTAATTCATCCCTCAAGTGTTCATCAAGATTCTTTTGGAGGAGCTCAAGTATTTTTTCCTTCTTGCCTCTCGAAGTGCAATTAATTCTCCATAGTCTTTTGAAATGGAGTTTTGCATTTCTTCATTCTTCTCAGCTATTTAATCTTTTCCGCTTGTGGTCGGCGATCACCTCATAATTTTGAGATGTTATCTATAAGTCCACAACAAGCAATTCTTTTGTTGTTGATTTTCTCAACAACTCCACTCAATCCTTCCTTCTAAGTATGCTATCAAATTCGTTCGTGGTGGAAGTTGTTGTTCTCTTATCCGTTCTTTTCATTCCACTATTTCAATTCTTCCAGAGGCATTGTGTTGTTAATATCGTCAAGTGTCATACCATCTTGTGAGGTTCATGTTCTATTCCATCCAGGTTCAACCGGAGTGTTGCCTAAATTTCGTTGTTCTTATTCCTTGTCTATCTCGCTTAACCGGAGTGGTTTCAATGTCTCTCTTGTCACCTAAGCTCTAGGTTCTCGCCGTATTCCTTGTTTCCTCATTTTACCGGAGAGCCTCAATCTTGTTCGTCTCCCTTGTACCTTTTCTTCCAAGTTTTTCAACCTCTCAAGATTCTTTGATTTCACTCATTTGTCCAACACGCAACTTTGTCTTCCTATTCCTCTTTCGTCTTGTTCCTAAGATCTTGGGACGAGATCTTCTATTAGTGGAGGAGAGTTGTAACGCCCCGAGAGCGACACTTCAGTTGCCCTTCCATTTATTTTAGTTGTTGACGTGTGTTTATTATGTTTGTTGCATTATCATAATTGTTTTGCATATTTCATTCCTATATGTTTATGCCATGTTCATGATGAGTGCCTTTGTCATATTTTGCTTCTTGCATCATGTTCATTATTGATTATAGTATGCCATCCTTGTTGTTGCCATTTTCATCCCACTTTGTTATATGCTACATGTTTTGGATGTGCCTCTTGTCATTTATTATTGCATTGCATCATGATCATCATGCCTTGGTTTGCATCTTTAAGTCTTCTTGTGTGAAACCCCCCTCTTATTCTTATCTCCACTTCTTTCATGCAACATGCACATACCAGCAACCATTCGTCAAGTTCACTCAAGTTTCTATCCCATCCAAACTTCTCGTTTCTTCTTTATTACACTTATTTTCATGTGACATTTCTCTGTCTAGAAAAATGTTCCTTTTTTTCCTATGAATCCTGCACCTTGCCTTTAACCCCTCTTTAAAATCTCATCTATTTTGGAGTTGTTTTGGTTGGGTTCAAAAATGGCTCAAGTTTGAATTTAATTCAAACTTGGATTATTTTTCTACCTCTAAAAATTGCCAAGTAAATTTAGTAAACTTCCGCACAAATTCTGGACTCCAGGGATATTCTCGTATCTCTCTCCACGCTCTCCATTATTCCTGTGCTTTTCCGTCTTGTTTTCTGTCTTAAGAAAAGAGAAGAAGAGAAGCAACAGTGGCAACAGCGCAACCCACCAGCACTCACTCCCCGCAGCCCACCTGGGCCTTTCTTTCCCCGGCCCAGCTGAGCCGAACGGCCACCTGCTCCGCTACAGCGCCGTATCCCTCTTCTGCCTTCAGGAGCGCCAACGCCGTGAGCTCTGCTTCACGGACGTCGAGGCCAGCACATCCCGCTCCCCTATAAAGCCCCAAACCCGCGCCCTAGGGTTTCCCTCTTCCCCTCTCGCCGCCGCCTCAAGGCCTCTACTTCCTCTGGTTCTTCTTCTTCTTCTTCAAGAACAGAGAGCACCACCGAGAGCTTCGCCGTCTCCTGCTTGGTCGGAGGCCACCACAGTCGTCTCCAGCATGTTCATCTTCTTCGTCGACGTCGACTACGCCCGTTCAGCCGTCTTCCCCGAGTCGGATCGCCAAGTTCCACGCCGACGGCCTCCTCCCCTGCCGTCAATCTGCTGCGTCCCCGGCCACATCTTCTTGTCCTAGGTATACTAGGTATACCCAGACCCATCCCTGAACTTTTCTGTTGCCGACCGATCCCTGTACGCGTCGCTAGTTTCGTGCCTTCGTCTAGCTGTCGGTGCTCTGGCGAAGTCTGCAACGTTTTTCTGTAGTTGTTGGGGTTGCTGTATCATGCTCGTCCAGCCCCGCTGTAGCTCTTGCCTCGCCATGCATCACCGCCATGACCGCAAGCTCCTGCTCCCACACATGCCCGCTGGCTTCATTGCTCATGCTGCCCTTGCTGCACCTTCACTGCCACACCTCCACGCACACGCATCTGCATACGCGCACGGCTGCACTCGATGGCGAGCCCGTGGCCCTTCTTCGTCTTGCCGGCGCCATGACCAAGGCGACCTCGAGTCTTCCCGCGCACCTGAGCCTTTTGCATGATATCTCCTCGCAGCGCACCAACGTCCCTTTTCCGCACGCCCGCCGGTGCTCTACAGCCTCTGTAGTCGCCGTCTTGATCGAGTTCGCCGCTGGCAAAGATTCCTGTGCGTTCATGGAATGTCAGAGCTTGGCCTTGTCACCCATTCAAAGGGAGCCGTGCTCCTCTTCTAGTGAGATCATAGCACTAGCCCAGCTGGTTAGCCACACTCGCTCGCATCCGGGAGATTTGGGTTCGAGCCCCAGGCGCCTCAGTTTTTGCCCTCTTTTCCATTTCTTTTGCACACAGCCACTTGGGCCGAATCCTCATCTGGGCCGCTGCACCTTGATGCTTCGGGCCCGTGCATATTTTTTTTCTGCCTGTGGATTTGTTTAATTTCCAGTGCATTGCATATTTACAGAATTGCCACTGTTTTACATTGTCTATAGCTAAATATGCATGCATCCAAGCTAAACAAACCATATATGCTAAATGCTTAGAATTTCATCAAGTTTCATAATATTCTGTTTTCATCCATGTTTAAAATGTTTAACAAGCTGTTTGTTTTAAGTTGCATAAATGACATGCTAAAATGGTTTAATTCATATCTAAATAACCGTAGCTCCGTTTTAAATAAACTTTATATGTAAATGGGGTAGAAAAATGTATAGATTAACTTGCTACACTTTATTTTGCTGTTTAACAACATTAAAATTGTTTATAGGGCAGTACAGTACCAAATTCGAAATATGCTTATGGGGATTTTCCGGATTTGTTGCTTGTGTTTCCGGCCTCATTTAAACTTGCCTAAATAGGTAGTTTGCATATACTTCACCTCTTGCCATGTTAACAACATTAATCTTAACATGCATCATACTTGGTTGTGCATCATGTCATGTTATGCTTGTTTATTTACTAAGTTGTTTGCTTCTTTCCGGTATTGCTTCTTCTTGATAGTTTCGGTAACGTTGCGATTGTGAGGATCCGTTCGACTACGTTGGTTCGTCTTCTTCATGGACTCGTTCTTCTTCCTAGCAGGATTTCAGGCAAGATGACCGTCACCTTGGATCTCATTACTATCATTGCTATGCTAGTTGCCTCGATGCCATCGCTATGCCTCGTTACCTACCACTTGCTTATCAAGCCTCCCAAATTGCCATGAACCTCTAACCTTTGTCACCCTTCCTACCAAACCGTTGTTTGGCTATGTTACCGCATTTGCTCAACCCCTCTTATAGCGTTGCTAGTTGCAGGTGAAGATGAAGATTGCTCCATGTTGGATTATGTTTATGTTGGGATATCACAATATCTCTTATATTATTAATGCATCTATATACTTGGTAAAGGGTGGAAGGCTCGGCCTTATGCCTGGTGTTTTGTTCCACTCTTGCCGCCCTAGTTTCCGTCATATCGGTATTATGTTCCTGGATTTTGCGTCCCTAACGCGGTTGGGTGTTATGGGAACCCCTTGACAGTTCGCCTTGAATAAAACTCCTCCAGCAAGGCCCAACATTGGTTTTACCATTTGCCTACCTACCACCTATACCTTTCCCTAGGGAGTAATTAACCCGAGGGTCATCTTTATTTTAGCCCCCCCCCCGGGCCAATGCTTCTCTAAGTGTTGGTCCGAACTAGAGCCACTTGCAGCGCCACCTCGGGGAAACATGAGGGCTGGTTTTAGTTGTACGTACTGCTCATCCGGTCGTGGCCTGAGACGAGATACGCGCGGCTTCTATAATGGTGTTGGCACGCCGGGAGGTCTTGCTGGTCTTGTTTTACCATTGTCGAAATGTCTTGTAACCAGGATTCCGAGATTGATTGGGTCTTCCCGGAAGAAGGAATATCCTTCGTTGATCGTGAGAACTTACCATGGGCTAAGTTGGGACACCCCTGCAGGGTTTGAACTTTCGAAAGGCGTGCCCGCGGTTATGTGGCAGATGGGAACTTGTTAATATCCGGTTGTAGTAAACTTGAAGTAAACTTAACTAAAATACACCAACCGCGTGCGTAACCGTGATTGTCTCTTTTCGGGGTTGTTCGAGAGGAGAACACGGTTTTTGGGTTATGTTTGACGTAAGTAGGAGTTCAGGATCACTTCTTGATCATTACTAGTTGATGACCGCTTGCTTCTTTTCTCGCTCTTATTTGCGTAAGTTAGCCACCATACTTGCTTAGTCCCTGCTGCAACCTCACCACTTTACCCCTTCCTTACCCATTAAGCTTTGCTAGTCTTGATACCCATGGTAATGGGATTGCTGAGTCCTCGTGGCTCACAGATTACTACAACAACAGTTGCAGGTACAGGTTATGCGATGATCATGACGCGAGAGCGATGTTTATTTGTGTTGGAGTTCTTCTTCTTCTTCTTCGTCGATCTTGGGTTAAGTTCCTGGTCGGCAGCCTGGGCTAGCAGGGTGGATGCCATTTGAGTTCCTATTGTGTTTCATCCGTAGTCGGATGCTGATCTTGTGTATGATGTATTGATGTATTCTTGCTGCATTTGTATGCCTTGTATGTATCCCAATCTATTATGTAATGTTGATGTAATGATATCCACCTTGCAAAAGCGTCTTCAAGATGCGCTTCTACCCTTGGTGGGACCTTTGAGTTCCTTTAGGATAGGGTCGCATCTTGGGCGTGACAGCGGTGGAGATAACGGAGAAGAAAGAATGAGAATGGGAACGCACTGTGCAAAAACCCCAGTCCAACGCCTTATATGAGGTCATTCCCGAGTGGCTGACCCGTGGGCCCAGATGATCCTATCGAATCCCGCAACAGTCGCGCGCGCGATACATGTTGAAAAAGGTGGCGCGGAAATCGAGGCGGCCCTGCCTAATCCAACCCGATTAATGCGGCCTCCTCCGCCCCGCGCGCTTCCCAAAATTCAAATCCCGCGAGATCCGCGAGCAGCAGGGCAACCTGTCAGACGGAAGATTTTTCCATGTCAACACTCGAGGTTTAGCGATAAAAGTTCACTCGACAAAACCAAGAATGGATCAAGGCCACTGAAAAAGAAGTTGGAGTCATCGTGTTGATTCATTGGACCAGGCAAGACACTCCCGAAGCGCAAAAACTGAGTCGGAAGTATTCACAGCTCCTTCTCCACTCGAACCCTGAACCATTCGGGGGCTAATGATGAAGCTATGTACCTAGGGTAGGGTCATAGGCCTGACCTAGACACCCTCCCCTAGGACATCACCTTAAAGTCAGAAGTATTCAAAGGATAACAACATCCACTCGACCAGAAGCATTCCACTCGGAAGGTTCTATGTCACTCGATCGTAACAGAAACCACTCGACAAACAGAAGGTACAAAGTCACTCTGCACAGCAACGGTCGGGCGTTACTCATAGACTTAATGATCATTTATATCACTTTATTATGGACGTTACCTGTAATGCTCCCTCTTTATGTACATTGAACTCCTTGTAACGTGGGCTGGCTGGGGTCCTGGCGCACTCTATATAAGCCACCCCCTCCACTGGCACAAGGGTTCGCACCCCCAGTAACACACACACACATAATTTAGTCGACCGCCTTTGGGCTCCGAGACGTAGGGCTATTACTTCCTCCGCGAAGGGTCTGAACTCGTAAAACTCGTGTGTACAACTTCGCCATAGCTAGGATCTTGCCTCCCTAATACCTACCCCCATTCTACTGTCAGTCTTAGATCCACGACGGTGGATAGCTCATCACTTGGTGCATTTAAATTGATAAGACATTCATCATACTCATGTCAGGTGGAAGATCGATACTGTTGAGGATAAAGACCTTAGAGTCACCCGCCAGGAGGGGCCGGGTTACTCATATGGTCATTGCCAGAAGCCCGGAGCCAAGCTTGAAGACGATGGACCAGAGATGGGCTAAGACCCGGATATGGCTTAAGGCCCGTAGTTACAATCATTGTTATGGTAAAACTTGTAGTGTAAGGCAAGTATGATTGAGAGTCCGAGCCGGACACTCTTATGAGCCGGCTGGGACTCTAAGGGCTGCTGGGCGTCAGCCTCCCTATATAAAGGGATGACCCGGCGGCGGTTTAGGGACAAGAACAATCTCATCGAGAGCCGGGCATAGCAGTTTAGCTCCCTGGTGATCGTAACCCTAATCAATACCACCTCAAACTGGACGTAGGCTTTTACCTTCACCATAAGGGGCCGAACCAGTATAAACCCTCGTGTTCCTTGTCCCGCATTAACCCCTTCAAGCTTCCTAGCTCCGATGGCTCCACGACTAAGTCCTAGCTTGAGGACATCTGCCGTGACAATTCCACGACAGTTGGCGCCCACCGTGGGGCCAGCGCACGGTGGATTTGAGTTCTTGAAGGGCAGCTTCGAAGGGCTCAAGGGATACGCTGTGGGCCGGATGACCAAGAGTCGTCGCGGCAAGCTCTACATCGACGATGCAAACTGGGGCCCCGACGCCGGCTCAATTGAGTACGGGTACCGGGTCCCCTTCGGCGGAATTCACGTTTTCATTGGCAAGATTGGTGAGCCGGGCCCTGAGCCGGGTCTCTGCGCTGATCTCATCGAGACGGCTCAGCTTGCGCGACCCGCCCAGGCCCGGCCTGCCTTAAGGCATGCTTTTGTGGGGTGTATCCGTGGAGGACTCTCTGATCAATCTAGATCTGGTGATGAGACGGCCGCCGGCTCTGACGGCGAGTCGGCCACCGATGAGTCAAACTCGTTGTACCAACTTCAAGATGGCAGGCTCATGGGTTGTTCCGATGGTGACAGTATTCCAGACCTTTTTGAGCCGCCAAGTCAGGTTGGAGTTTTTATGGCTGGTGCGCAGCCTGTTCAGAACCCCGCTGCTGGAGCGGGAAACCCGGTGCCTTCTCCGGCTCAGGTGCTAATGGATCTCACGGACAAAATGACGGCCCTGTTAACCGCCACGGTTGACCCGGCGGATCAAGCTCAGCATGATGCGGAGGTGGCGCAGTTAAAATTGGATCTAGTGAAGGCTAAGGAGGATCTTGCAGCGGAAGGGATCAGGCTGGCTGCGGAGAGGGCAGCTCTCGATGCCCAAACTCAGCTGATCCAGGCGCAGTCCTTCCAACTCACGATGGATCAGAACGCGGCCAATGAGGTCATGAGAAGGAGGCATCAAAAGGCCCAATCTAGACTCCCTCCGGTTTACGATCCATGCAACCTTTTCAACACGCCAGGTGCAGGGTCTAGTAACCCGCCAGGGGTCATAATGCCAGGGACCCCTATTCAGCCACAAGTGATGGGGCCTCCCCAGGTGCCCCCTGCCCCGCCTCAGTACGTGCCAATACCCCCGGGTCATTATAATAACCCACTAGAGAACATGGTCGCTGCGGCAGCACGGCTGGCGGCTCTCCCAGTTGACGGCGACTCTCCGACGGCTATTGAAACCCGCCGGGTCAGGGAACTCCTTCAGACGGCACTGGCACAGTAGGAGGCGTACTCCTACAGCCGGGATAGGATCCACTCGACCCCTCGTCCAGGTCAGAGCCCGAGTTACAGCAGGCACATGGTCTCAGCGACCGGCTCAAGTAACGTCCGACGCCACGACCCGCCCCCTGGCCATGGCCCGGCTCATAACAGAGCCTTCTATGCTGCGGACCAGGACAAAGCACGGCAAGAGGCGGAGCAAATGCCTCAATTGACGGCTTACCAGACCCCCCCGGCTTATCCGACGACTTCCGTCGACGTGGGTATCCCTACCAGGACCGGGGGTGTCCCTTGTTTAGTTCCAGCTATCCGTAATGAACGTCTACCTAAGGACTTCAAGGGCCCTAGGAAGGTGCCTAACTACACAGCTGACTTACAACCCGCCGCCTGGATTGAGAGTTATGAGATGGCTATGGAGTTGCTGGAGGTCAGTGAGGCGGCCATGGCCAAGTATTTCACCATGATGTTAGATGGAACTGCCCGCACTTGGTTTAAAGGGCTGCCACCGAATTCCATTGGGTCTTGGGCTGAGCTGAAGGCCCGGTTCATCCAAAACTTCAAAGATACCTGTAGGCAGTCTATGTCAATTATGGATTTGACTAACTGTAAGCAGCAGGAGGGTGAATCCACGACCCATTGGGTTCGCTGGGTTAAGGAGATCATACATTCATCAGATAAGATGGATGCCGGCTCTGCAGTCTTAATGTTGGAACAGAATTGTCGCTTTGTGCCCCTGAAGATGAAACTCGGGCGGCTTAAGCGCGACTGCACTGATATGGGTACACTAATGGCGGCTCTTGTCAAGTACGCCGATTCCGATGGTACCAAGGATCCCCCTTCAGATGATGAAAGGACAGGGAAGGGAAAGAAGAACGGCAATGGCAAGGGTCCTCAGTTTAACCCGGGGAACCAAGGAGGAGGAGGCAAGCGCAAGGCCGATGGCAGCCTAGAGTTTGTAGCCAACGCCAACTCCCAAGGTAATAACCAGCGACGCAAGGGGAGGCCCCCTCCCCGAGGCGGCGGGTCAGGTCCAACGCTGGAGCAGCTGTTGAATGAACCTTGTCCAAGGCATGGCTCTAGAGAGAAGCCAGGAAGGATTGTGCAATCATGAAGGCCTTTAAGAATTACAATGGCCCGGGCGGCGGCTCAAATTCCGGTCCTCAGAACAGTCAAGGGGGCTTTAATCAACAGTCTGGCCAGGGTCATCAACAGCAGCAGGGGGGTTATCAGACCAATCCAAAGCAGCTTAGCGGTGGACAGTATCATGTGTACCACTAGTCTGTGCAAGCGAGATCAGAAGCTTCACAAGAGGGCTGTGAATGCAATTGAGCCGGCGGTCCCACGCTACTTGCGGTGGTCTGAGCAGCCTATAGTGTGGAGTAGGGAGGATCACCCTCCCCGGGTGGATAACCCGGGGCACTTGGCCTTAGTGGTGGCTCCTCAGGTGGGAGGATATAAGTTCACCAAGGTGCTCATGGATGGAGGCAGCAGCATCAACATCCTCTATTATGAGACTTTTCGCCGTATGGGGTTGGTTGATAAGAACCTCAGCCAGTCAAACACTATCTTCCATGGTGTGGTACCTGGTAAGTCGGCTTATCCAGTCGGCAAGATCAAATTGGAAGTGGCTTTTGGTGATGAGAACAACTACAGGGTGGAGAAGTTGACCTTTGAGGTGGTCAAGATAAGAAGTCCATATCATGCTATATTTGGGCGGCCGGCTTACGCCAAGTTCATGGCACGACCGTGTTATGTGTACTTACAGCTCAAGATGCCGGGTCACAATGGGACTATTACGGTTCACGGCAGCCGGAAAGTGGCTCTGGAGTGTGAGGAAGGCGATGCGGCTTATGCAGAGTCTGTTTGTGCTACAGAGGAGTTGAAGTTTTACAAAGACAATGTTGACCCAACAGATATGACCTCTCTGAAAAAGCCGACTACGGAGACTGAGCCGGCGATGAAATTTAAGTCGGCTGATGAAACTAAGCTTGTTGATTTTGTTCCAGGAGATTCATCTCAGCAGTTTAGCATCAGTGCCAATCTGGATCCAAAATAGGAAAGCGCGCTCATCGAGTTCATCCGTGAGAATAGGGACATCTTCGCATGGAAACCTTCTGACATGCCAGGTGTACCTAGAGAACTCGCTGAGCATACTCTCAATGTTGATCTGAAATTTAAGCCGGTCAGACAGTTCCTTCGGCGGTTTAATGAAGAGAGGCGGAAAGCCATTGGTGAAGAAGTGGCCCGGCTCTTGGCGGCCGGGTTTATCGTTGAAGTCTTTCACCCAGAGTGGTTAGCTAACCCGGTGCTCGTACTCAAGAAGAACGGCACCTGGCGAATGTGTGTGGACTACACGGACTTGAACAAGGCGTGTCCGGCTGATCCTTTTGCCCTCCCCCGTATTGATCAAATCATTGATGCTACGGCAGGTTGTGCACGCTTAAGTTTCTTGGATGCTTATTCTGGTTATCATCAGATTAAGATGGCAGTTAAGGACCAGGAGAAGACGGCGTTCATCACTCCCTTTGGAGCCTTCTGCTATGTCTCTATGCCCTTTGGACTCAAGTGTGCACAGGCGACTTACCAATGTTGTGTACAGAACTGTCTTCACAAGCAGATTGGGCGCAATGTTCACGCTTACGTGGACGATATTGTGGTTAAGTCCATAAAGGAGGAAACCCTGATAGATGATTTAAGGGAAACCTTTGATAATCTCCGGGTCTATAAGATGATGCTTAACCCGGCCAAGTGTGTCTTTGGTGTTCCTGTAGGCAAACTCTTGGGTTTCTTGGTTTCTGACAGGGGCATTGAGGCTAACCCGGAGAAGATCAAGGCCATCACCTCCCTAGCTAAGCCGGCGTGTATAAATGACATTCAGCGCTTGGCGGGTCGCATCGCTGCTTTAAGCCGGTTTATAAGCCGTTTGGGTGAGAAGGCCATGCCCTTATATCAGTTGATGAAGAAAACTGATAACTTTGTCTGGAATGATGCAGCTAATACCGCCTTTGAGGATTTAAAGAAGCAGCTGGCAGAGCCTCCGGTCCTTGCTGCTCCGGTTGATAAGGAGCCCATACTACTGTATGTGGCAGCAAACGCACGAGCCATCAGTGTGGCTATTGTGGTGGAGCGCAAGGAGGAGGGTAAGGAGCATCCGGTTCAGCGGCCGGTTTATTATGTCAGCAAAGTGCTCATTGAGTCCAAGCAGCGGTACCCGCATTGGCAGAAGCTGGTATATGGTGTGTTCATGGCGAGCCGGAAACTTAAGCATTATTTTCAGGGTCATCCCATCACTGTGGTCAGTTCTGCCCCCCTTGGTGATATCATTCAAAACAGAGAGGCCACAGGACGAATTGCTAAGTGGGCTATAGAACTTGGACCTCATGGTCTCAGATATGTGCCACGTACTGCTGTTAAATCTCAGGCCTTGGTGGATTTCATCAATGATTGGACAGAGTCACAAGTGCCTGAGCAAAAGCCGGATAACACATATTGGACTATTCACTTCGATGGGTCCAGGCAGTTGGAGGGCTTGGGGGCCGGCGTTGTATTGGCTTCCCCTAAAGGTGATAAGTTCCATTATGTGCTGCAGTTGATGTTTCCTTGCACTAACAATGCGGCTGAGTATGAGGCCTTACTCCACGGTCTTCGGATGGCTAAGGAGATGAGATTGAGCCGGGTAAGGTGCTTCGGTGACTCAGACTTGGTGGCTCAACAAGTATCAGGCAAATGGGACTCTAAGGACCCTCTAATGGCGGCTTATCGCCGTGAAGTCGATGCCATTGCTGGGCACTTTCAGGGCTACCAAGTAGACCACATTGATCGCAGGAAGAATGAGGCGGCAGATGCTCTAAGCCGGCTAGGCTCTCAGCGAAAGCCGGTGCCGCCTAACACTTTCCTGGACGTCCTGTATAACCCTTCGGTCAAGTTGCCTACAGAGGAAGACTTGGCTGTCCCTGACCCGGAGGCACGACTGGTGGCGGCTCTTCATGTCATACCAGACTGGACAATACCATATCTGGCTTATATGACCCGGGGCGAGTTGCCTGAGGATGAAACTCTGGCCAGGCAAATAACCCGGCGGGCTAAGTCAATGATCGTTATTGATGGCGAGTTGCATCATCGCAGTGTTACAGGGGTATTTCAGCGTTGTGTCTCCCCTGTGGAAGGTCAAGAGATCTTGCGTGAGATCCACGAAGGGGATTGTGGCCATCATGCCGGCTCAAAGTCCCTTGTGGCCAAGGCTTTCCGTCATGGTTTTTATTGGTTGACGGCTCATGCTGATGCAGAGGACTTGGTCAGTAAGTGTGATGGTTGCCAGAGGTTCTCACGACGGGCTCACGTGCCGGCTCAGGAGTTGAGGATGATCCCAATCACTTGGCCCTTTGCGGTCTGGGGGCTTGATATGGTTGGACCTTTTAAAAGGTACAAGGATAAGAAGACCCACCTCTTGGTGGCAGTTGATAAATTCACAAAGTGGGTGGAAGCTGAGCCAGTTAGCAAGTGCGATGCAGCCACGGCGGTTCAATTTATGAAAAAGGTGATTTTCCGCTTTGGCTTTCCGCACAGCATTATGACTGACAATGGCACCAATCTCTCCAAAGGCGCCATGGAAGAGTTTTGTCAACGAGAGCATATCCGACTTGATGTTTCTTCAGTGGCTCATCCTCAATCCAATGGTCAAGCTGAGAGAGCTAATCAAGAGATTCTGAAGGGCATCAAGCCCCGGCTTTTGGTCCCTTTGCAACGGACGCCGGGTTGCTGGGTGGAGGAGTTGCCCTCCGTGTTATGGAGCATCAACACTACTCCTAACAGGTCTACAGGCTTCACGCCTTTCTTCATGGTTTATGGAGCAGAAGCAGTTCTCCCCAGTGACATCCGTCACGACTCACCTCGCGTGGCGGCTTATGTTGAGACGGATAATGAGTAGGCGCGCCAAGATGCTCTTGACTTGTTGAACGAACAGCGTGATGTGGCAGCAGCCCGTTCAGCGATTTACCAACAAGACCTGCGCCGTTATCATAGCCGCCGGGTCAAATCGCGGGTCTTCCAGGAAGGCGATCTCGTGCTCCGGCTCATCCAGGATCAAACAGATGCACACAAGTTATCCCCACCTTGGGAAGGGCCCTTTGTGGTCAGCAAGAACTTGCACAACGGGTCATATTACCTCATTAACATTCGGGAGCACAAAGATTCACGTAAGTCGGAGGAAGAGACCCGTCGGCCGTGGAACATAGCTCAGCTTCGGCCTTACTACACTTGAGCCACCGGCTCTCGTGGTGTATATATTTCTCTCAGCCATGTATATATTATGATAAGCAATAAAGCAGGACCTTTGTCCTTTTTTCTCCTCCAAATATGCACGTGTTGTTTTTATTACAAGATTACATGATGACTTAAAGGAGGATCCGGCTTATGATCGTATTCGAATCTAGCCGTAAGCAGTAAAGTCACTTGGGGGCTTCCTGTTCAAACATGGGTCGTATTCGAACCAAAGAGAACATAGCTGTCGATACCCATTTGATTGGCAAAGTGCCGAGCTCATTGGGAGGTTGCCTATGGTCATATTTGAATCATAGTTTAACCCCTCTGAGAACCGACGTGGATCGTATTCAAATCAGCGTCGTTAAACAATTCTTAAAGTCACTTGGGGGCTTCCTGTTCAAACATGGGTCGTATTCGAACCAAAGAGAACATAGCTGCCGGTACCCTCTTGATAGGCATCGCCACACCCACTGGGGGCTATGTGATCGTATCCGAATCTTAGCTTAACCCCTTTGGGCCGGGTCTCTGGTCGTATTCGAACCGGAAGCCCCTAAGTTCCTCTACTTTATCACAAGTTTACTCTGATTATGTCAAGGTGTGTACAGCCGGGTCTCATTTTACCGGTTTAACTTTGGTTTACAGTGTTCGTTGAATGCCATGGGTGTCATTACGACAGGTAAATCGAAGTTAAGATACCAACCTTGTTACCCGGGTTATTTAAGCCGGAAGTATGCTTACAGGTCGCTAAGTGTGTTATTACGGCTGTGTTAAGGATATCATGGAGGACCAGTCTTTTTTGATTCATATTCCGGGTTATCTATCCAAAGCACCTGATTCTCAGGGCGGTAAGCCGCCTCGAGACTTGTGATTTGCCTTTCCATGCAGGATACTTAAAGGCACCTGTTTGAGGTTGAGAAAAACAAAGGGATGATTATGACCCGGAGAAATATCAAAGAGACAACTTCAAAAGACCTTGGCATTCAATACGTGCACGATGGCACGGCAGAGATAAGCTGTTGCGCCTACTCTATTACAAAAACTCATCAAGTGTAAAAACGGGTGGAGCATTGTTTGGTAAACCGCCAGCCGAGTCACGATGCCCGCTGAGTTGAAGTCTCCGGCTCGTTCCTGTCTTCTCCTCCGGCTGATCCCAAGACCTGGAAGGTTGATGACTTCCAGTCGATGCCGCTGAGAGCTTCGAATTGGGCTTCCTCGTCAATTAACCCAGCCGGGTCAATCTCCGGGGCGAAGGTGTGCTGACGAGCCGGAGGGATCAGGTTGAGGGCTTCATAGCGAGGGGTTGGAATCCTCTGATTCTCCGCATCATAACCCGGCTGGTACTTGGTCAGATCCGTGTCGTTTCCGATAAGGGTGGCCACCGGGCGTACCGCCTTCACGCAGGCTGCGAAATCCTTCTGGTCGAAAGCTGAGCCGTCTTCCTTCAGGCTTGGATAACCCAGGGCGATGTCTGCCGGGTCTAGCTCCGGCAGGAATGCCTTGGCCCGGCTCAGCGCGGCGATTGCTCCAGCTCTCGCAGAGGCCCGTCGCAGCTCTTGGATCCGCTGAGGCAGAACGGCGAGCCGGCGCAGGACTTCGGCCAGGTGAGTTGGCACCTCGTTGGATAGGGCCACCACAGCTAAAGCACGCTGTGACCCGGTGTAGAGCTGCTCCACCAGGGTATACACGGCCTTTAGCTTGGTGACCACGCTCTGGTTGAGGTTGGCACTTCTGGGACCTGTTTAACAGAATCAGATAAACCGGTGACAAGGATGAATCATGACATATACAAACTTGATGAAAGCCGGTGAGGCGACTTACCGAAGATGGCGGCCACCATTTGGGAAACCTGGCGCTCTAGGCCGGAGAGCTCGGCGGTCTTCTCAGAGAGAGCCTTCTCCGCCTGTTCCGCCCGGGTCACCAGTGCGGCCTTCTCTTCGGCCCAGGCCTTCCGCTCAGCGTCGAATTCTGTCTTCAGCTTCTCTTGAGCGGCGATGCTGGATACGAACTTGGTGTTTGCCTTCCGGGTCTCCATCTCCTGCGTCTTCAGCCGTCTCTTGAGATCCGCAAGGTCCGCCTCTAGCTTCTTGCTAACAGCCTGTATAAATTTCCGGGTTATGACATGAGCAGTTACTATATAAGTCCCAAGCACTTTCCAAGCAAAGATACTTGGCACTTGGGGGCTAATGCATATTGAACGTATCTATCTACATGCTGCCGGCTCAATTGAGTAAGCCGGAACTTAAGTCTACAACATACTCAGTTGTAAGTCGTCGACTTGGGGGCTAGCATGGTACAGGTAACTTAGCAGTAAATAAGAGGACAAAAGGATGTTACCTGAGACTTCTGCTGGATCTGGGTCACCATGGCAACCTCGGCGTCCCGGCTCTTGTGCACTTGGCTGATGTAGCCAGAGACGAGCTCTCCAATGCTCAGGTTGGTGTAGTTGGAGAGATCCAGGTTTACCCGGTGAGGCTGCAGCAACTCCCCCTTGGCGGAGCATTTGGCTAGCACAGTAGGTCTCCCTGGCTCAACGAACTCCGTCCGGGTGATTACCACGTCCGGGTCGTCTGCTGGTGGAGCCGAGCTGGAGGCCTCCGGGTTAACAGAAGCTTCGGTTGTTGCCTTGGTAGTCGGGGCAGTGGCCTCAGGTGCCGTGTCCATTGGAGTGGTGGCTTCGGGGGCGGAGGCAGCTGGCGGCTCTTGGACTGTCACCGCCGGCTCAGGCAGATCCGGCACTCCGGCTGACTTGGTTTTCTTCACCCTCTTGGTGAGCTTTGCTTGGGCACTGAAAGAACAACAAAAGTTAGTACAAAAAATATGAGTAAAGATCAGAGCAACATGAGATGATTATCGTTACCCGCGCGCGGTCTTGAAAGCCGGCAAGTTTGACTGCATGGAGTCGCCCGAAGAGGGCGAGGTCTCCTGATAATTGGAGTCAGAAGAGTTGAGTGGCTGACGGATAACACCCGCCAACGGGTGAAAAGGGTACAAGTGAGAAAAAACCTCAGTTCGACGCTTCCTTGTTGCGTCAGGTAACCCGGCGGAGAGATCGGTGTCCTTGTTGGTCCGGGTGTGACGCCGGCTTTCATGAACCTGTCGCTTCAAAATAAATTGAGGGTCTTGGTAAGCTAAAGGATGTGAAAAGCTTACTTTCCGGGTTACCCTTCGGACTTTCAGCTGTGGCAAGGGCTCCGAGTCGGAGGAAAGTGACATTACCTCTTCAACCACCGGGTTACTGGCGCCGGTGTCATCCTGTCAATGAGCAAGTGTTGATAAGGCGGACAGCAACAAACAACAAATACAGCAAGAAATTAAAGGCTTGAGAGTTACCTCTGACTCGGAGTTGTCGCTTAATTGCATCAGCTCCGAAGCAGTAGGTCTGCTTCCTTTTTTGCGAGGGGCGGCTTTCTTGGCGGCTTTCTTCGCCTTCCTGGCCTTCTTGGCCGCCTCATGGTCATACTTGACCCGCCAGAACTTATCATTAGCCTGAAAAATACAATGAGGAATTCTTAAAACGGTTCAGATGAAGGTTATATGCAGAAGAAGATAAAAAGTTAAAGTCAGCGGCTTACCGCTGGGGCTGGGTTGGTCTTGCAGAAGGGGGCTAGCCCGGTCCTTCCACAGTCTGCCAGGCTCTCGTTTAAAAGAGCCTTGGTCATTTCTTCTGCAACGTCTTCTGGAAGATCATTGCGGCTGTGTCTCTGCGGGTCATCCTTTCGTCCGGTGTACTCACACATTAAGCCGGGGCGGCGGCTCAATGGGATCACCCGCCATGAGATCCAGACCCGGACCAGGTCAATTCCATTCAGACCATTGCCCAGGAGAGCCTTGATCTTGTTGATAGTGGGGAGCAGAGGCTGGCGCTCCGCTTGGGTCAGCTTGTCCGACAATGGGTGAGTCGGCTCCAGACGTGTTGGGCGAAAGCTGGGCAGCGGGCTTTCATCAGCCGGGGATGTATCTTGGCAGTAGAACCAAGTCATGTTCCAATCCTTTGGGTGGCTCGGCGGCTCTGCGTAAGGGAAAAGACAGTCCCTACGCCGCTGGATGGAGATGCCACCTAACTCCAGACTCGGCCCGTTGGCGCACTCATTCTGACGGTTTAAGTAAAAAAGCTCTCTGAAGAGCAGCAGACTAGGTTCTTCTCCAAGGTAAACCTCGCAGAAGACTTGAAAGTTGCAGATGTTGGACACTGAGTTGGGCCCTATATCTTGAGGCCGCAGGTCGAAGAAGTTGAGCACGTCCCTAAAGAACTTTGAGCCGGGCGGTGCGAAGCCCCGGCTCATATGATCCGCGAAAATCACTACCTCCCCGTCCTTTGGCTGTGGTCTCTCTTCTGACGGGTCAGGGGCACGGTAGGACATGAGGTCTTTCTTGGGCAGATATCCCGACTTAACAAAATTAGCTAGGGTCTCGTTGGTCACGTTGGACCTCATCCAGTTGCAAGTAATGGGAGCTTTGGGAGGCATGGTGAAAGTCGGCAGTCTATAACAAGGAGAAAAATACGTCCGGGTTAATTATAAGCCGGAGGTGATCTACAGTTCAAAACTAAGGTGGCGGCTTATGAAGGGGACTAATGGTATATACTCGAGTACATGGGTTATTTAAGCCGCAGGAGCATTCAGGATAAGTTGATTATCTACGGCCTTATCACAGTTAAGCCGGAGGATTCTACAAAGCATGGTTTTCTTTAAGCCGGAGGATTCTACGGCGCGTGGTTTCTTTAAACCGGAATTGTAAGCCGCCAAGTTTCAATGCTTACAGTTTTTACTAAGTGTGGTAAAACAGGTTTCACGTATTGCAGTAACTTTTTTGGATCAAAATGGTCGGGTGAAATGAAAATTTTCTAGACCTAGAAACAGACGAGCGGATGTTCTTGAGCTCGAACGAAGCATTTATGCAGTAGAAAGAGATCTACGGGCATTTGAAATGAGTCCTAAACAACTGCCGCACTAGTTCTATACAAGGCTAAAGATCAAACAAGGGCAGTGACTAGGAGAACTACCGAAGCTTGTGGCAATGGCGATGAACACGAAGAACACGGACAAACCCTACGGTAGATCCATCCTACAGGACAAGCAAGACTTAACGGAGCTGGAGAGCCGCGGAGGTTGTCACGTTTCTCTGGTCCGTTCAGGGTGATGCAGCGGCCTGAGCTGGTGACGACGAGGAGACCCGCGGCGGCGACGGCGGCGGAGCTCGAGCAGCACGGGACAGTGAGAGGAGGAAGATGACAGAGAAGGGAGCGTGAGAAGAGCCCGTCGGGCCGGCCTATTTATAAGGCAAGGTCATAAGTGGGCGCGAGATTCAAGGAGACCATGGCGTGGTTATCTCCCCACGAAACGCCTCGATTTTCGGGATGACAGTAAAGAGAAAGATCCGTTGCGGATCTGGCGGAGTAAAAAACGGACTTAATGGAGGATGACGTCACGGCGGATTATCCGGAGTCCAGAGGATGATGTCACGCCGGGTTATGGCCTTCACATGAATGGTAAGCCGGAGATTTTTCGGTCAGAAGAGTTGAAGATTGACATGAGCCGGCTCAAATCAATCTGGGGCCTAATGTTGAGGATATAGACCTTAGAGTCACCCGCCAGGAGGGGCCGGGTTACTCGTATGGTCATTGCCAGAAGCCCGGAGCCAAGCTTGAAGACGATGGACCAGAGATGGGCTAAGACCCGGATATGGCTTAAGGCCTGTAATTACAATCATTGTTATGGTAAAACTTGTAGTGTAAGGCAAGTATGATTGAGAGTCCAAGCCGGACACTCTTATGAGCCGGCCGGGACTCTAAGGGCTGCTGGGCGTCAGCCTCCCTATATAAAGGGACGACCCGGCGGCGGTTTAGGGACAAGAACAATCTCATGGAGAGCCGGGCTTAGCAGTTTAGCTCCCTGGTGATCGTAACCCTAATCAATACCACCTCAAACTGGACGTAGGCTTTTACCTTCACCATAAGGGGCCGAACCAGTATAAACCCTCGTGTTCCTTGTCCTGCATTAACCCCTTCAAGCTTCCTAGCTGCGATGGCTCCACGACTAAGTCCTAGCTCGAGGACATCTGCCGTGACAATTCCACGACAGATACCTTTCGCATTACCTCTTATGATCAACTCAGATGATGTAGGCACTCTCAATGGTGATGTGTCACATGGTGGAGGTGATGTAGTCTTCACAACAACGGATGTGGTTGTCATGGTACGCCTAGTAGTGGAAGGAACAACCGTATCATCTCCTGGAATGTGCACCTGGCGCTTATTCTCCTTATGGACAACACATCGTTTTATTTCCTGTTTAGCTTTGCACGCAAGACGAAACAAAACGGTCCATAGGATAACACTCTTCATGAATTAGTATCTCCTGAATATCACAGTTTAATCCTCCCTCATCATAATATTTTATTATAGTGTCACTACCTTGTTTTAAATATTGTAGTTTTTTAATCATGTCACGAGTATAATAAACATCGACAAATCTATCTCTCATGACAAGTTTTAAATCATCCCAGTAGTAGGTACATAATCAGGGTATAACCGGCAATGTTCACTCCACCAAACAGTAGCAAAACCAGTGAATGTACCAACCGCCAGCTTAACTTTTTGACGTTCAGAAAAGTTATAGGAAGCAAATATAGCATTTATTTCAAAATCCCATTCAATATATAAATCAGGCTTAAAACGACCATTAATAGGTGGCATAGAAACAAGAACTTGTTTGTGCGCATTCTGACATATTTGTACCTCTTGTGATGGTGGCTGTATTTTCTAAGGTGATGGCACGTCTCCCACAATCGATGAAGCCCAACCGACTCTGTAACCTGCCATGATTAGTAGAAACAAGAAACAAAATCCAAGAATAATGTTCCTATGAACTACTTGGATGTGGTGGTAAAACGCTCACAGTAGAGCAAAAATCAAAGTCTTGCAAGTTCTTACCATGCAGTAGGTGGTGATCAGCAACCGGCGGTGTCAAATAACTTCAAGAGTTGGGTAAAGCGATTGCCAGGTGAGCGTATGTATGCATGGCGTAGAAATATGTGGAGCTGGGTTGGCTTTATATATGTGGGAAAATGCAACAACCACGTTAATTAATGCAAGTTGAAAATTCGCTCAAAGTGGTCGAGTGCTGGTCCTAGGCTAGACCGTGCTAGAGACGCGGGCTTAAGACACAAATGATTTTCATGCAATCTCAAACCAGCACAAAAAATGCGGCGAGGAAAAAAAACTGCAGTCCAAGATACTTTGAATAATAGGATGCTCTTCAAACAAAATAAACCATTTAAATCTTTTCCTAATAATTAAGCACGGATTGACTTTGTCGGATTCACCATCGCGGTACTTTTACACAAAGGTCCTTGTGGTTTTTATATATTAAACCCGTCGTCCCTATTTTATCTGAAAAAGATGTTTCGTCTTTTTTCTAAATAAAAGTCTCTGGTGTTTAAGGTATTCTAGCCGCTGTAGTTTTTATTTTTAAAGTGGATAAACTGAGAAACGTTTGGCTTTTGCAAACGAGGCCCATGCTGTCGTCGTCCTCCAATTTGGATCGAAGAAGGCCGCTCACCGCCACCCAGTGGCCAAGTACACCGCCGCCGCCCCCGTTCCAACCAGCGCAGGTGCTGGAAGGTGACGCTTGCCTCCGACCTGGCGAAACCCCACGATGAAGATGTAGCGTGTTCCACGACTCTCTCTCTCTCTCTCTCTTCGAGGCGACGCCATCCCTGGATCTCGCCGCCATCGTGGCCTTGGCGGGTTCACTAGCCGTTGTCGGAAGCCCACATACCCGAGATCGACAGACTGTCCTGCCGTCCTGGCCGTCTGGACGAGGTCCTCACCATGCCCCGAGCCCTTGATCCCGTGGCCCGCGCCACTGCTCCTGACGGCTGTCACGCCACTTTCTGTTATGCCGCTGCTACTGGCTCACCTCGCCTCTCTTGTATTCCTCGTCTCACCTCTGCCACCTTGACGACATCTGCTGCGCTGCCCAGGCCTTGGCCCCACATCACCGACATCTCCACGTCGAGTACTCATGCCACTACACCCAGCAGCTCATCCCCATGAGATACATCCAATACCCACCCTCTCCCTCATGGCACACGTGCTATTTCACTCGGAAAGGCAATTGCTCATGTTTTGGACTTTGGCATCTGTTGTGTTGTCGTGCTTCAGTTATTTGTTGGAGCTTCGTTTGTTCTTTGTTCTTAGCTCTCCGGTCCCAACATATGTATTACAATATGTTTGTTGTCTATAGGGATGGAATGAAGAAATTGGATTGGGGTCATGGAAGAAATCAAACGAGGATGCAACTCATGTTCTTGTAGGTAATCATTCAGACATTTCTCAACTCTTTAGCAAATAGTTCACATAGTAGAGCTAGCCGTGGTGCAGAGGCTAGAGTTTTAGTATTCAGATTTTCAATTGCTGCTAGCTCTACTCAGCTTTGTCCTTTCGTAATGGCAATGTAGCAGCTATTTGGTATGATTGCAACAATCTTCGTTTTATGTTACCTACCAGAACCGATGTGTTCATGTCGACATGAAATTCTAACCTGAATTTGCTATTCAGGTGGCAAATCCAATAATTAATGTATGTACTATTTGCATTTTGCAAGATAATTTGGCTGCCAAAGTGCTACATCGTATATCACTAGACTTATTGACTAAGTGGTAATTTTTCATTTATATATGATTCAGATTTCTATATGCAGTGCTTATAGGTTCCTTGCATTGTTTAGTTACCAATTTTCGAAAAGGCCATACTTACTGGACCATGGCACATTGTTAGAAGAGTCATGCTTCTTTTTTGTATTCATACAAAAATTTGAACTTATAACCTTGATTTACATCTGAATGACCTTGGCTCGGTGTTTATAGTGGTTTCCTAAGTTGATCAATTTCATCCTTTCAAAATCTTACCACATAGTGCTATATTGGAAGGTGGATAAGCTCTTACTTAATGTCCCTGCAGGTGTCGCTGAGGGGGTCGAGCGCGAAGGAGATCAGCCGCAACATGCTGTTGCAGAAGGTCTCCGAGGAGCGGCAGCTCTATAGCTGATGAGGACATCAATACCATTGTTACACCCACAGCCCCTGCTGCTATACATACTGGACCAATTACTAGAGCTCGCGCACGCCAATTAAATTACTAGGTACTTTCGTTTCTTGGTAATGATTCTAATGTTCATGAGAATATGATGCTGCCTAAATTGGATACATTTGTTTTGCTTACAAATGAAGGGCCTAGCTTTGAGAAGGATGAACACTGGAGCAAGAACAGGCATGGAGATGATGGCATGCGCATGGGGAACAAGAACAGAGTTACAAGTGATGATTTCAGGACGTTGAAGCCACCATAATGCGTGCATGAAGCCTTGGACGAAATATACAAGATGCTACTTCATAACTTTCGTCCAGAGGCTATTCTAGGTGCTTCGTCACCTTATTATTGGGCCAGGCCCATGTAATTTCGAAATACTTGAGTATAGGCTGTTTTTAGAGTCCGTATGTGTGGGGAAACAAGAGATAGGGTTGGTTTCGGACCCCTTCCCCAAGGGCCACGAAATTCCCCCCTCTTCCTCCATATATACAGCCCTTAGGGCGTCGTTTAGACTTTGGGTTTTGTTTAGATTAAAAGTTCGCCATAGCTGCAACTTCGCGTACTTCGTTTGTGTTCAACGACCAGATAAAGGCATCACAGAACCCCACCTTGATCAATAAAGCTTTCATCTTATATTCGCAATATCCAGATTGCAATCTCTGTTTCTTGCTTGTTCTTCGTTTGCTCACAGGAAACAGACCCTCGTGGTCAGGTTGATCATGCTCCGGCATGGTCAATAACCTCTCGAAGTTGGTTTAGCGATTGCTAAGGCGCGACGTCATTGCACGTTTGTAGTCGGGTCGTCAAAGTCGACTTCCACCAAAGCGATATCCATCATCTCATCGAAAGATGGGACACCTTTTCCTCTATCAAGTGGTATCAGATTTCTAGGTTGCTCGGTGAGATTTTACAGTTTTTCGTAGTTTAGATCGAGTTTGTTCTTCATACCTATAGTCCACGAAAAAGCCAAAAAAATTTAGGGTTAGCTCATCCTATCCGAACCAATCTGAGCCTTTGCATAATCTTTTATGTGTTTGCTTTGTTGAATTTGCGGTTGCATCGTCGTGTCAAGTTGCTGGTCTTAGCGTCTAGTCCTTTAGAGTTTCGAGTTCTGTTCACAGGTTGTCACGTCGCCGCTGCCATATATCACCACCGCATCATCATCATCGCTGCTGCCATGTACCACCACCGCACCAACTTCATCGCCGCTGCCGTATACCACCACCACATATTCACCACCAATCCGAGTCCATATACGCCACCACATATCCGCCGCCATCACGCCAATCCGAGTACACCTGCAACATATATCCGCCACCAGTCCGAGTTCCACCAGATTCATCTCCGCCACCAGTCCTAGTCCAAGTCCAGTATTCTGTTTTGGATTTCCAGATCACGCCATACTCCGAGTCGTGACAGAGAAGGACTCCCAAACTTTTGTGTTACCCGTAGTAGAAAAATAGTTCCAGTTTCAAAAAAATTAAGTCTGGAAAATTCTGGCTAGGCAGTTTTTAGACCATTTGTAGACTTTTTCGAAAAAAATTTGTTGCGGAGCAAAAAAAAGTGAAAAAAAATTCAGAGTGTGCTTCTCCCTTGTTTACGTGCAGCGCCGTGATTTTGTTAGTGTTCTAGGCTCGCGTCTCTAGCACGGTCTAGCCTAGGACCAGCACAGTACCGTCGTTGAGCGTTTATTCAACTTTGCATATCTGAATTGATTATTGTTGACCCTTTTTGCTACCATATTATAAGCCTTCCCAGCTCCACATACATCTACATCGTGCGTTTGACTCTCCCTGGTAATCGCTCTATCCAAGCTTTGAGAGTTTTGACTACAACGGTTGCCGATCACCACCTGCTGTTGGGTAAGAACTGGTAAGAATTTGAGATTCGCTTGAAGGATTTGTGACACACCACCATCACCACCACTTCCTAGTAGTCTGTAGGATCATATTCTTTTGTGTTTCTATTGTTGCTAACCATGGCAGGATCACAAGCCGATGAGACTGATTGGGAGAACATGACGAACAAGGGGTTGCATGATAAATTTCAGCAAATGATGAGTGGCCAGGTGGGAGATGTGCTAAATAGATTTGAAGAGGCTATGGAGAAGATAGATGCCGTGGAGAAGTCGTTTGAGACAAAGCCGGATAACAGGTTTAATGAATTGCTCAAGCGTCTTCCCCAACCACCACCAGCTGCACCTGTCGCACCTCTACAACAACAACAACCACATCTCCAACGCCGCCTTCCAAATCAAGTGGGACGAGCACAGCGCGTTCCAATTGAGACTGGTCAAAATTCGGGTGCCGCTGCACCTACTGTTGATGCTTCTTTGCTCCTGCTACTGCGGCGGCTGAGGAGGATGACGATTATGCGGGCGATTATGAGGATGAGGTTGATCAAAATCAGAACTACGTCCAACCACCAGCACCACCTCCAGCAGGTCGACCTCAGGTATATATTCGCAACGGTAGGCCTGCACCACCACCTTAGGTACGAGATCATGACCATGTTCCTAAACTGAAATTGAATATTCCACCGTTTGAGGGTAGATACATTCCTGATGTATATCTTACTTGGGAGTTAGAAACTGAACAACGTTTTACATGTTTACAATATCCCGAGGAGAGACGGGTTGCTGCTGCTGTTTGTGCTTTCACTAGTTTTGCATGTGTATGGTGGTCTGAACATTGTAGATTATATCCTATTCCAGCTACTTGGGCTGCTTTGAAAACTGCTATGCGTACTCGTTGGGTTCCACCATATTATCAACGTGAATTGCTTCAAAAACTGCAGCGTTTATGACAAGGGAAAAATTCTGTAGAAGAATATTATCAGGAATTACAAACTGGCATGATTAGATGTGGTATTGTTGAGGAGAGTGAAGCTATGCTTGCACGTTTTATGGGTGGTTTAAATAGAGAGATTCAGACCATTCTAGAGTATAAGGAGTATACTAATATCACTCGTTTATTCCATCTTGCTTGTAAAGCTGAACGTGAAGTGCAGGATCGACAAGCATTGGCGCAAACTAACTTTTCTACAGGTCGACCTTCATCATGGACACCGCGTGCATCTTCTACTTCCACTGCACCAGCATCTCCATCAGGTTCCACCTCCAGCCGTGATACAAGAAAGCAGGCACAACCACCACTATCTGCCAAGAGCGCACCTGCCGGGCCTGCACAGAGCTCTTCTTCTTCCATGGCATCAACAGGGCACACAAGTGATATTATTTGTCATCGTTGTAAGGGAAGAGGACATTATGCACGAGAATGCAAATCTCGGCGTGTAATGATTGCTACTGAGGATGGTGGGTATGAGTCCGCCAGTGACTATGATGAGGAGACTTTGGCTCTTATTACACGTGAAGAACATGGTGGAGATGATTCTGAAAATGAGACGCAATACATGGCTCCTGAAGACGCTGACAGGTATGAATGTTTAGTTGCTCAACGTGTTTTGAGTGTACAGGTCACACAAGTAGAGCAAAATCAGAGGCATAATTTGTTCCATACAAAGGGAGTTGTGAAGGAACGTTCTGTTCGCGTCACCATAGATGGAGGGAGCTGTAACAACTTGGCTAGCATGGAGATGGTGGAGAAACTATCTCTCACCACAAGACCATATCCACATCCTTACTACATCCAATGGTTCAACAACAGCGGCAAGGTTAAGGCAACACGTACTGTTCGTGTGCATTTTAGTATCTCTACATATGCTGATTATGTTGATTGTGATGTGGTACCCATGCAAGCATGTTCCTTATTACTTCGTAGACCATGGCAATTTGATAAAAACTCTGTACGCCATGGTAGAAACAATCAGTATACTCTTGTTCATAAGGATAAAAATATTACTTTGCTTCCTATGACTCCTGATTCCATTTTGAAAGATGACATTAATAGAGCTAATAAAGCAAAACAGGAGAAAAATATGAGTGAAAATCAGATTGTGGCAAAAGAATTTGAGCAACAAATGAAACCTAACAATAAATCATCTAGTGTTGTTTCTGAAATTAAATTGAAAAGTGCATGTTTACTTGCCACAAAGTCTGATATTGATGAGCTAGATTTCAACAAATCTGTTTGCTATGCTTTTGTGTGCAAAGAGGCATTATTTTCATTCAAGGACGTGCCTTCCTCTTTGCCCCCTGCTGTCACTAACATTTTGCAGGAGTTCGCTGACGTCTTTCCACAAGACGTGCCACCGGGATTACCACCTATTCGAGGGATTGAGCATCAAATTGACTTAATTCCCGGTGCATCGCTACCCAACCGTGCACCATACCGTACCAATCCAGAGGAGACGAAGGAGATTATGCGTCAAGTACAGGAGCTGCTCGACAAAGGTTATATACGCGAATCTCTTAGTCCTTGTGCTGTTCCTATTATACTTGTGCCTAAAAAGGATGGTACATCGCGTATGTGTGTTGATTGTAGAGGCATTAATAACATTACTATTCGTTATCGTCATCCTATTCCTAGGCTAGATGATATGCTTGATGAATTGAATGGCTCTACAATATTTTCCAAAGTTGATTTGCGTAGTGGATACCATCAAATTCGTATGAAACTGGGAGATGAATGGAAAACAGCATTTAAAACTAATTTTGGTTTATATGAGTGGTTAGTCATGCCTTTTGGGTTAACTAATGCACCTAGTACTTTCATGAGACTAATGAACGAAGTTTTACGTGCTTTTATTGGACGATTTGTGGTAGTCTATTTTGATGATATACTGATTTATAGCAAATCTTTGGAAGAACATTTGGAACATTTACGTGCTGTTTTTATTGCTCTACGTGATGCACGTTTGTTTGGTAACCTTGGGAAGTGCACCTTTTGCACCGACCGAGTATCTTTTCTTGGCTATGTTGTTACTCCACAGGAAATTGAAGTTGATAAAGCCCAGATTGAATCTATTGAGAGTTGGCCGCAGCCCAAAACGGTCACACAAGTGAGGAGTTTCCTTAGCCTCGCTGGTTTCTATAGGCGTTTGTGAGAGATTTCAGCACCATTGCTGCACCTCTCAACGAGCTTGCAAAGAAGGATGAGCCTTTTGTTTGGGGTACCGCATAGGAAGAAGCCTTCACGGTATTGAAAGATAAGTTGACACATGCTCCTTTACTCCAACTTCCTGATTTTAATAAGACTTTTGAGCTTGAATGTGATGCTATTGGAATTGGTTAGGAGGTGTGTTATTACAAGATGGTAAACCTGTGTAACACCCACGATGCGGCTATATCTCCCACGTGTCGAGGCACGACTTAGAGGCATAACCGCATAGTGGTTTTGTCGCAAGAAGGGTCATCTTCACACAATCCCATGTAATGAACAAGAATGGGATAAAGAGTTGGCTTACAATCGCCACTTCACACAATACATAAATATAATTCATACATCATCCAAAATACATACATATAGACCGACTACGGTCAAGATCCAAATGAAAAATAAGATAACCCCAAATGCTAGATCCCCGATCGTCCCAACTGGGCTCCACTACTGATCATCAGGAAAAGACACATAGTAACGACCACGTTCCTCGTCGAACTCCCACTTGAGATCGACCCCATCATCTGCACTGGCATCGTCGGCACCTGCAACTGTTTTGGTAGAATCTGTGAGTCACGAGGACTCAGCAATCTCACACCCGCGAGATCAAGACTATTTAAGCTTATAGGAAAGGATGGTGTAATGAGGTGGAGCTGCAGCGGCAATAAGCATATATGGTGGCTAACATACGCAAAAGAGAGCGAGAAGAGAAGCAATGGAACGGTCGTCTTCTAGTAATGACCAAGACGTGATCCTGAACTCCTACTTACGTCATACATAACTCAGACCGTGTTCACTTCCCAGACTCCGCCGAGAAGAGACCATCACGGCTACACACACAGTTGATGTATTTTAACTGGGTCAAGTGACAAGTTCTCTACAACCGGACATTAACAAATTCCCATCTGCCTCATAACCGCGGGCACGGCTTTCGAAAGATAATACCCTGCAGGGGTGCCCCAACTTAGCCCATCATAAGCTCTCACGGTCAACGAAGGATAAACCTTCTCCCGGAAAGACCCGATCAGTCTCGGAATCCCGGTTTACAAGCATTCGACAATGGTAAAACAAGACCAGCAAAGCCACCCGAATGTGCCAACAAATCCCGATAGGAGCTGCACATATCTCGTTCTCAGGGCACACCGGATTGTCCAAGCTTCCGATAGGCCAGACCAGAGTTGCCCCTGGTGGGCACCGGCGACTGACAGGTTGGACCAATACTCAGAGGAGCACTGGCCCGGGGGTTTAAAATAAAGATGACCCTCGGGCTCGCGAAAACCCGGGGGGAAAAGGCTTAGGTGGCAAAGGGTAAAACCAAGGTTGGGCCTTGCTGGAGGAGTTTTATTCAAGGCGAACTGTCAAGGGGGTCCCATAAATCACCCGACCGCGTAAGGAAAGCAAACTCAAGGAACATAATCCCGGTATCTCAGAAACTAGGGCGGCAATAGTGGAACAAAACACCAGGCATAAGGCCGAGCCTTCCACCCTTTACCAAATATATAGATGCATTAATTAAATAATAGATATTGTGATATCCCAACATATCCATGTTCCGACATGGAACAAACTTCAACTTCACCTGCAACTAGCAACGCTATAAGAAGGGCTGAGCAAAAGCGGTAACTTAGCCAAACAACGGTTTGCTAGGAAAGGATGGTTAGAGGATGACATGGCAAAATGGGAGACATGATATAGCAAGTGATAGGTAGCGCAGCATGGCAATAGAGCGAACAACTAGCAAAGCAAAGATAGAAGTGATTTCGAGGGGTGGTCATCTTGCCTGCAAGGTTCTCAGAGTTGTCGAAAGCTTGATCCTCGTAAGCGTACTCAACAGGTTCCTCGTTCACGAACTCGTCTCCCGGCTCTACCCAAGACAAGATACAAACAAACGGAACCACAATCAACCACGAGAAAAGCACAAGCAACATGATGCAAAACATGTATGATATGCAAGATATGATGTGCGATGCATATGCGTGCTCCCGAAGGAAAATGATGAACAAGGTAGTAACTTGGCAAACCAAGCATGCCACTGGAAAGATGACATGATTTCGGTCGAAATCGATATAAAGATCACCGGAAACGGATGCACGGTTTGCAAATGGCAAGCAAAACAAGAATGACACGAATCTGCGATTAACATCATGATAGCACTTAAAATGCAACAAGTAACAATGCTAAAGCACTCCAACATAGCGACAAAGCATATGACAGTAATCTACAGGAGATGCCTGACAAAAGATGAACACTGAGCTACTGCTAGTTCACAACATATCAAGCTCAAACAAGCATGGCAAAAGTGCAAAAGATAACAGGATCACAGACTTGGTGAAAAACTGGACATGGCAGAAAACAGCATCAGGTAGCAATGTTCAGAGCACGAAATCAACATGCTACAGGAACTTAACATAGCAAAACAAGGCATGGAAGTATTCTACTAGATACATATGACAAACATCCCTTACCGACCATAAGCCAAAAATGATCAAAAGATATGATGGCAAGCATGTGAACATAGCAAGTTTCGTTATCAGGTTTCAGACTTAGCAGAAAACAGAGCATGGCAGAAATAATAATATGTAGGCCTCTTTGTGAGCTTGATACACTCACCACAAAGCAATTCATGACAAAACAAGCATACCTACCGCAAGATGGCATGTTTATGAATCTATCCATGGCAAGAACAAAAGCATAGCATGAACGGATCAACTACAATAAGCTTGGTAACATTGCATATCATGTTACGAATCTGTCAGAAATATTTTATAGCAAAAGTAGAGCAAGATTGAGTCATGCTATGGCACTCCATAATTGCAAACAAGGGCTGGAATGGATCAATTACAACTATATCTACAAAACATCCTTACTGAACATCTCCAAAATATGCATGGATCTCTCTTTAGCATCAAGTTTACATGGCAACAAAATAACAGCAGACAAGGACTTAGAGAAATCACTAAGTCCCTGAAATCAGAAACATTACGGAGCCTAGTTTGCATGCTTGTGCTAGTCACCACAAAAATATATGGCATACACCACTGGAAATATGGCATGGCATACAACAAAACACATGTAGACCTCATGCCCATAAGATGCACAGATTAAATGATACAAAAATGACAAATCTCCAAGTTCTGATAAGAACCAGCAGATAACAGCAACTAGCCCTCTTGCAACAGAGTTTTGGGCATCAAGATTACCTCTAATGAACATGGTGCAATTGAGCAAAATGTAGAGCATCACGAGTCAAACAATTTGACATATTACACGCATGAATCGGAGCTACGTGCAAGAAGTTATGCAAAGAGGAACAGGGGCATATACTGTGAAATATCAAAGACTTAGAGAAATTTAGGGTTTCGGGAAAGTCAACCGTAGGCTGTTCTCAGATCCGATCGAGCTCGAGCTCCTTCGACGGCGACGGCGCGGCCACCGCAGAAGAGGACGGCGAGGCGGCAGGCCGGAGGAGAGGAGGAGGGAGGCCGGGGCGCGGGACGCGGTGGCGCACGGCGGCGGGGCGCGCAGCGAC
>NC_057808.1:158650044-158659738 GCF_018294505.1 Triticum aestivum | reverse complement strand
GCTGGAGGCGGCGGCGGCTTTGTCCGGCCGGCGTACGGACACGTCCGGCGCGGCGCGAGGGAATTTTCTAGGGTTCGTCTGCGTTTCGTTTCGGGAGGGGATGCTCTTTTATAGCTAGAAGGAGCTAGGAGGCTCCAAACGAGGTGCGGTTTTCGCCCACACGATCGTGATCGAACGACCTAGAGCATGGAAGAGAGTTTGGTGGGTTTTGGGCTGGTTTTTAGGGGGGGTTTGCTGCACACACAAATGGACTTTGCGGATGCCCGGTTAACCGTTGGAGTACCAAACGACCTCCAAATGGAACGAAACTTGACTGGTGGTCTCTGGGTGGTATACTAGGGCCACTAGACAAGCCTCGGTCTATTCCGAGAATGTTTGACACCCGCACACGAAAGAAAACAAGAGGGGTGCACCGGAGGAGATAGGAGCGCCGGATTGCAAAACGGACAACGGGGAAAATGCTCGGATGCAAGAGACGAACACGTATGCAAATGCAATGCACATGATGACATGAAATGATATGCAATGACATGAACAAAATGCAAAACGAAAGACAAAACCCGACCATGAAGGGAATATCATAACACATAGCTGAAAATGGCAAGAGTCTGAGCTACAAATATGGAAAGTTACATGCGGGGTGTTACAACACTCCACCACTACGAGAGGATCTCGTCCCGAGATCTAGGACTGAAAGAACTCCGGATATTCGGAACGGAGATGATCCTCGCGTTCCCAGGTGGCTTCCCGGTCGGAATGGTGCGACTACTTCACTTTCAGGAATTTGATTGACTTGTTGCGATTCTTGCGCTCAGTTTCTTCAAGAATAGCAACGGGGTGCTCATGATAAGACAGATCTTCTTGGAGGTCAATCTCTTCGAAGTTGATAGTGCGCTCAGGCGTCTTGAAGCACTTGCGGAGCTGTGACACGTGGAACACATCGTGCACATTCGCGAAGTTGGAAGGAAGCTCAAGTTGATAGGCGAGGTCGCCTCTTTTCCCTATGATCTTGAAAGGACCCACGTATCTAGGGGCAAGCTTCCCTTTGATACCGAAGCGACGAGTGCCTTTCATTGGAGAGACGCGGAGGTAGACATGGTCTCCGATCTCGAAAGCCAAATCACGATGCTTACTATCATAGTAACTCTTCTGGCGCGATTGCGCGGTTTTGAGATTATCACGGATGACTTTACACATTTCTTCAGATTCAGTGATTAAGTCATTGCCAAGAAGTTGGCATTCACCAGTCTCTGACCAATTGAGAGGAGTGTGGCACTTTCTGCCATAGAGAATCTCGAACTGGGCCTTGCCCGAACTTGCTTGAAAGCTGTTGTTGTAGGAGAATTCAGCATATGGAAGACAATCTTCCCATTTCATGCCAAAGGAAATGACACAAGCCCTGAGCATATCTTCAAGAATTTGATTGACTCGCTCGACTTGGCCACTAGTTTGAGGATGGAAAGCTATGCTGAAGCGAATGTTTGTGCCCATGGCCTTCTGGAAGGACTCCCAGAACTTAGAGGTGAAGATGCTTCCACGATCTGAAGAAATCAATTGTGGAATGCCGTGCAAGGAGACAATTCTGGAGGTGTATAGCTCTGCTAGCTGAGCTGCTGTGATGGATTCTTTGATTGGAAGGAAATGAGCCACTTTAGAAAGCTTGTCGATGACAACGAAGATAGCATCATTTCCACGCTTGGACTTGGGAAAACCAGTCACGAAGTCCATTTCGATGTGATCAAACTTCCATTCCGGGATAGCAAGAGGTTGGAGGAGACCAGCTGGTCGTTGGTGTTCTGCTTTCACTCTTCGACAGACATCACATTCATTCATGAATTGAGCAATTTCTCGCTTCATTCGAGTCCACCAATACGACTGCTTGAGGTCATGATACATCTTCGTACTTCCAGGATGAATGGAAAGGAGAGAATTGTGCGCCTCGTTCATTATGACTTTCCTTAGATCACCTTTAGGAACCACAATCCGGTCCTTGAAGAATAAAGTGTCTCTGTCATCAATGCGATAGCACTTGTATTTGGAAAGACCCTTGTCGATACCACGTTTCACCTTCTTCACCATGGCATCCAGGAGTTGTGCCTCACGAATTTGATCTTCCAAAGTAGGAGACACTATGGGGTTGGCAAGAAAGCCTTGAGGAACAACTTGGAGATTCAGCTTGCGGAAAGCTTCACAAAGATCCGGTTGGAATGGCTTGAGAATTAAGCTGTTGCAATAAGCCTTCCTGCTTAAAGCATCTGCAATGACATTTGCCTTGCCTGGAGTATATTCAATACTCGGATTGTACTCTTGAATCATTTCGACCCATCGAGTCTCCCTAAGGTTGAGGTTGGGCTGAGTGAAGATGTACTTGAGACTCTTGTGATCGGTGAAAATGTCCACTTGTCTTCCCAACAAGAGATGTCTCCACGTTATTAATGCATGGACAACTGCCGCCAACTCAAGATCGTGAGTGGGGTAGTTCTTCTCGTTGGGCTTCAACGGATGAGAGGTATAGGCCACAACTTTCTTCTCTTGCATTAACACAGCACCGAGACCTTGGAGAGAAGCATCACAGAAAACTTCAAACGGCTTGGATTCATCAGGAGGAGTCAAGACAGGAGCGGTGACGAGTTTCTCTTTGAGAGTGTTGAAAGCAACGTCACACTCAGGAGACCAGACATACTTCACATGCTTCTGGAGGAGGTTGGAAAGAGGCTTTGCAATCTTGGAGAAATTCTCAACGAATCTTCGGCAATAGCTTGCAAGACCAAGAAAACTGCGGAGCTGCTTGACATTCTGAGGAGGTTCCCAATTCACAATTGCGGACACCTTCTCGGGATTAACAGCGATGCCCTTGGCAGAGATGATGTGACCAAGGAAAAGAACTTCATCGAGCCAAAACTCGCATTTGGAGAACTTCGCATAGAATTGATACTCTCTGAGCTTGTCGAGCACCAATCGCAAATGTTTGGCATGGTCCTTCTTATTCTTGGAGAAGACCAAGATATCATCGAGATACACCAGGACGAATTCATTGGTATAGGGGTTGAAGATGAAATTCATCATCCGAGAGAATACTGGAGGAGCATTGACAAGGCCGAAAGACACGACAGTATATTCGTAAGAACCAAAGCTTGTTCTGAATGTTGTCTTGGGAATATCTTCTTCACGAATGCGAATCTGATGATAACCCATACGAAGGTCAAGCTTGGAGAATACTTTTGAGTTGCTCAAATAGCTCATTGATGTTGGGAAGTGGATACTTGTTCTTGATTGTCTTCTTGTTCAATGGACGGTAATCGACACAAAGTCGGTCCGTGCCATCCTTCTTCTTGACAAAAAGAACACCACAACCCCATGGAGATGAACTCGGTCTGATCAAACCCAGACGCTCTTGTTCATCGAGCTTTTTCTTCAATTCCTTCAGCTCGTTGGGTCCAAGCTTGTATGGACGCTTGCAAACGGGTTCAGTGCGAGGCTCTAGTTCGATAACGAACTCAACTGGCCGGTGCGGGGGCATACCCGGAAGCTCTTCTGGAAAGACTTCTTGATACTCACAAACGACTGGAATTTGAGAGATGGCATTCAATTCGCCCTTCTCATTGAGAGAAAATAACCGAATGGTTTCATCACGAGCGGCATAAATAATCACATCCTCAGAAGAGTGTGTCAATTGAATTTCCCTGGCAGCACAATCAAGTTGAGCCTTGTGCTTAGAAAGCCAGTCCATCCCGAGAATTAGATCAATATCCGAGTCACCAAGAACAATTGGAGAAGACAGAAATTTATAGTTTCCCATCTTGATGGAAACATCCGGAACCATAGAGCTTGCATTCATGCATTTGCCCGGAGAGACAACTGCTAACGGTCTAGGCAATCCTTGGAAATGCAAGTCATGCTTGGATGCAAAAGGTCTTGATATGAAAGAAAGCCATGCACCAGTATCAAAAAGAACTTTTGCAGGAATATCATTAACAGGAAGATTACCCATTATCACATCAGTCGATTCCTCCGCTTGAGCTGCATTCATCATGTTCACCTTTGCAAACTTTGGATTATGCTTGACCACTGCATTGCTGGAAGATCTGACAGGAGGAGGAGGCGGAAGGCGCCTTTGGTTGAAGCATTTGTTAGCATAGTGACCTTTCTGCTGACATTTGTTGCAAGTCACCTCTGAGAGTGGACGGTGATAAGGAGCATTGGAATTTGGAGCTTGATTATGAGACTTGTTCTGATAGCCAGAGTTGGAAGAACCATGGCCACCTTTGTTCTTCTGCTGGTAAGGCTGACGAAACGGAGGAGGAGGAGGCAACCAGAACTTCTGTTGCTTAGCTGCCACAAGTGAGGAAGAAGAAGACTGAACTGCGTCTCTGACTCTCTTCTTAGAAGTCTCACACTTGAGCTGAGCAGCCTCTTGCTTCAGTGCCATATTGTAGAATTGATCAAACTGAGTAGGCTCAACAAGAAAGAGAGCTAACTACAGATCCTCTTTAAGGCCACCTCTGAAGTGATAGATCATGCTCTTTTCATCAGGAACGTCTTGTTTAGCGAAGCGAGCAAGTTTCTGAAACTGAATGTTGTATTGATACACAGGCATGTTGCTTTGCTTGAGATTGCGGAACTCCTCACGCTTGCTCTCAACAACACTTTGTGGAATGTGGTGCGCTTTGAAATCCCGACAGAAGTCAGTCCACGTGATCACACGACCTCCTCTGGAATCTTTGTATTGCTGAAACCAATCAGCAGCTTGGTCCTTGAGCTGAAAAGAAGCGAACTTGACATAGTCCTCAGGCCTGACATTGCTACATTCAAAATGCTTGTTGATGTCCACGAGCCAATCATCGGCATCCGTGGCCTCGGCACAGTAGCTGAAAGACTTGGGCTGATTTGTGAGAAACTGGTTGATGTAGCGAAGTTAGGCTGATTGTTGCCTTGACCTTGATTGCCTTGATTGCCTTGCCCTTGAGTACGTTCTTGCAAGAGTTGCAGAATCATCTGAGCATTGGCGTTGGTGGCTGCCATGATTGCTTGCCATGCCTCCGGAGGCGGAGGTGGTGGCGGAGGGTTCGCTTGACTCCCTTCATTGCGATCTGGATTCTGACGCGTTGGCGGAGCCATCCTGAAGAGGGTGACATCCGTTAGCATCTTGATAGACAAATAGATAAGTAGAATCAACGGATAGAAATTGCAACATATAGTCTTCACAATAAACATTCGAACGAAGATGAACGAATGAATTCCGTAGTAAATCATCACACTTCCATTAAGTTGAGAAGCCACTTGAAAAAGATATGGAATCAACATATGACTTCGAAGCAACTCGAATATCACAATACAAAACAAAACAAAGTATTGGCTTGCAGAATAAACCAGAACAAACACATGATAGAGATTTCGTCCGAAGTTTTCGTGGTGGGGCCCACACGGGCTCAATCGTACAGCACCATCATGTACAAGGCTGTGCACATGACATACGAAGCGTCCCCGAGTCGGCATAGCCAAGGACTCTTTAAGACACTACGAGACCACTATAAAACCAACCGTGTACAGGCGGACCACTAGACGTCGAACCCCAATCTCATATCATGCGTCTGTCGGAAAGATATCCTAAGGCTACTTGAATTCCCACTTATAAACTCCCGAAACTTTCTGGTTATGCAATCTGGTGTAGGGGATACAGGGGACACAAAATATATCACCCAAACTAACAATCCCTAGATCCAGCTGTATCCATCCGTCAACACATAACCAAGAAACCTTCGGAAATCGTTTACCTCAACCTTCGAAAAACATCCGTTATACAAGTTATGGCAATACTCCCGAACTCCCGCCCCAGTACTGGGTGGTGTCGAGGTGATCTCACCAACAACTGCATAAAAGAGATTTCGATGTCGGCGAAACTCAGGTATTCCAGAACTGCAACGATAAAATTGTGACGACAACACCTCGGAGCTCAACTCCCCGGGACACTGCCACAACCCCTAAATGTCAGGAGGCACCAAGAACAATGTTCTCGTCACAAAACCATCGAAACGATTCCAAGATACCCGCGTGACCCTAAAAATTTTTTTAGTGAAATTTGAGGAGAGAATAGTCAAAACTTCTACGTCAGGATACCTCACCAGAGCGACGAAGAGACTGAGGAGTAAAAAGAATCCTACTCTCCGATATATATAATCCTAAGACTCAAAACATTTTTGTTCTAGACTCAACAACGCCAGCGATTCGATCAAGCAGGGGGCTCCTAAGTCGGGGATGGCTCTGATTACCAACTTGTAACGCCCACGATGCGGCTATATCTCCCACGTGTCGAGGCACGACTTAGAGGCATAACCGCATAGTGGTTTTGTCGCAAGAAGGGTCATCTTCACACAATCCCATGTAATGAACAAGAATGGGATAAAGAGTTGGCTTACAATCGCCACTTCACACAATACATAAATATAATTCATACATCATCCAAAATACATACATATAGACCGACTACGGTCAAGATCCTAATGAAAAATAAGATAACCCCAAATGCTAGATCCCCGATCGTCCCAACTGGGCTCCACTACTGATCATCAGGAAAAGACACATAGTAACGACCACGTTCCTCGTCGAACTCCCACTTGAGATCGACCCCATCATCTGCACTGGCATCGTCGGCACCTGCAACTGTTTTGGTAGAATCTGTGAGTCACGAGGACTCAGCAATCTCACACCCGCGAGATCAAGACTATTTAAGCTTATAGGAAAGGATGGTGTAATGAGGTGGAGCTGCAGCGGCAATAAGCATATATGGTGGCTAACATACGCAAAAGAGAGCGAGAAGAGAAGCAATGGAACGGTCGTCTTCTAGTAATGACCAAGACGTGAAACTGAACTCCTACTTACGTCATACATAACTCAGACCGTGTTCACTTCCCGGACTCCGCCGAGAAGAGACCATCACGGCTACACACAGTTGATGTATTTTAACTGGGTCAAGTGACAAGTTCTCTACAACCGGACATTAACAAATTCCCATCTGCCTCATAACCGCGGGCACGGCTTTCGAAAGATAATACCCTGCAGGGGTGTCCCAACTTAGCCCATCATAAGCTCTCATGGTCAACGAAGGATAAACCTTCTCCCGGAAAGACCCGATCAGTCTCGGAATCCCGGTTTACAAGACATTTCGACAATGGTAAAACAAGACCAGCAAAGCCACCCGAATGTGCCGACAAATCCCGATAGGAGCTGCACATATCTCGTTCTCAGGGCACACCAGATTGTCCAAGCTTCCGATAGGCCAGACCAGAGTTGCCCCTGGTGGCCACCGGCGACTGACAGGTTGGACCAATACTCAGAGGAGCACTGGCCCGGGGGTTTAAAATAAAGATGACCCTCGGGCTCGCGAAAACCCAGGGGAAAAGGCTTAGGTGGCAAAGGGTAAAACCAAGGTTGGGCCTTGCTGGAGGAGTTTTATTCAAGGCGAACTGTCAAGGGGGTCCCATAAATCACCCGACCGCGTAAGGAACGCAAACTCAAGGAACATAATCCCGGTATCTCAGAAACTAGGGCGGCAAGAGTGGAACAAAACACCAGGCATAAGGCCGAGCCTTCCACCCTTTACCAAATATATAGATGCATTCACTAAATAAGAGATATTGTGATATCCCAACATATCCATATTCCGACATGGAACAAACTTCAACTTCACCTGCAACTAGCAACGCTATAAGAAGGGCTGAGCAAAAGCGGTAACTTAGCCAAACAACGGTTTGCTAGGAAAGGATGGTTAGAGGATGACATGGCAAAATGGGAGACATGATATAGCAAGTGATAGGTAGCGCAGCATGGCAATAGAGCGAACAACTAGCAAAGCAAAGATAGAAGTGATTTCGAGGGGTGGTCATCTTGCCTGCAAGGTTCCCAGAGTTGTCGAAAGCTTGATCCTCGTAAACGTACTCAACAGGTTCCTCGTTCAGGAACTCGTCTCCTGGATCTACCCAAGACAAGACACAAACAAACGGAACCACAATCAACCACGAGAAAAGCACAAGCAACATGATGCAAAACATGTATGATATGCAAGATATGATGTGCGATGCATATGCGTGCTCCCGAAGGAAAATGATGAACAAGGCAGTAACTTGGCAAACCAAGCATGCCACTGGAAAGATGAGATGATTTCGGTCGAAATTGATATAAAGATCACCGGAAACGGATGCACGGTTTGCAAATGGCAAGCAAAACAAGAATGACACGAATCTGCGATTAACAGCATGATCTAATTTAAATTCAACAAGTAACAATGCTACAGCACTCCAACATAGCGACAAAGCATATGACAGTAATCTACAGGAGATGCTTGACAAAAGATGAACACTGAGCTACTGCTAGTTCACAACATATGAAGCTCAAACAAGCATGGCAAAAGTGCAAAAGTTAACAGGATCACAGACTTGGTGAAAAACTGGACATGGCAGAAAACCGCATCAGGTAGCAATGTTCAGAGCACGAAATCAACATGCTACAGGAACTTAACATAGCAAAACAAGGCATGGAAGTATTCTACTAGATGCATATGACAAAAGTCCATTACTGACCATAAGCCAAAAAGGATCAGAAGATATGATGGCAAGCATGTGAACATAGCAAGTTTCGTTATTAGGTTTCAGACTTAGCAGAAAACAGAGCATGGCAGAAATAATAATATGTAGGCCTCTTTGTGAGCTTGATGCACTCACCACAAAGAAATGCATGACAAAACAAGCATACCTACAGCAAGATGGCATGTTTATGAAGCTATAAATGGCAAGAACAAAAGCATATCTTGAATGGATGAACTACAATAAGCTTGGCAAAATTGCATATCATGTTAAGAATCTGTCAGAAATATTTTATAGCAAAAGTAGAGCAAGATTGAGTCATTCTATGCACTCCATAATTGCAAACAAGGGCAGGAATGGATCTATTACAACTATAGATACAAAACATCCTTACTTAACATCTCCAAAATATGCATGGATCTCTCTGTAGCATCAAGTTTACATGGCAACAAAATAACAGCAGACAAGGACTTCGAGAAATCACTAAGTCCCTGAAATCAGAAACATTACGGAGCCTAGTTTGCATGCTTGTGCTAGTCACCACAGAGATCACAAAAATACATGGCATACACCACTGGAAAGATGGTATGGCATACAACAAAACACATGTAGAGCTCATGCCCATAAGATGAACAGATTAAATGATACAAAAATGACAAATTTCCAAGTTCTGATAAGAACCAGCAGATAACAGCAACTAGCCCTCTTGCAACAGAGATTTGGGCATCAAGATTACCTCTAATGAACATGGTGCAATTGAACAAAATGTAGAGCATCACGAGACAAACAATTTGACATCGTACGCCCGTGAATCGGAGCTACATGAAAGAAGTTATGCAAAGAGGAACAGGGGCATATACTGTGAAATATCAAAGACTTGGAGAAATTTAGGGTTTCGGGAAAGTCAACCGTAGGCTGTTCTCAGATCCGATCGAGCTCGAGCTCCTTCGACGGTGACGACGCGGCCACCGGAGAAGAGGACGGCGAGGCGTCAGGCCGGAGGAGAGGAGGAGGGAGGCCGGGGCGCGGGACGCGGTGGCGCACAGTGGCGGGGCGCGCAGCGACGGGCGGCGGGGCCCCCGAGAGGCGCGGCAGCGGCAGTGGGTGAGCTCGCC
>NC_057808.1:158587694-158649287 GCF_018294505.1 Triticum aestivum | reverse complement strand
GGTGACGTGGCGGCGCGCGAGTGGCTGGAGGCGGCGGCGGCTTTGTCCGGCCGGCGTACGGACACGTCCGGCGCGGCGCGAGGGAATTTTCTAGGGTTCGTTTGCGTTTCGTTTCGGGAGGGGATGCTCTTTTATAGCTAGAGGGAGCTAGGAGGCTCCAACTGAGGTGCGGTTTTCGCCCACACGATCGTGATCGAACGACCTAGAGCATGGAAGAGAGTTTGGTGGGTTTTGGGCTGGTTTTTAGGGGGGTTTTGCTGCACACACAAATGGACTTTGCGGATGCCCAGTTAACCGTTGGAGTACCAAACGACCTCCAAATGAAACGAAACTTGACTGGTGGTCTCCGGGTGGTATACTAGGGCCACTAGACAAGCCTCGGTCCATTCCGAGAATTTTTGACACCCGCACACGAAAGAAAACAAGAGGGGTGAACCGGAGGAGATAGGAGCGCCGGATTGCAAAACGGACAACGGGGAAAATGCTCGGATGCAAGAGACGAACACGTATGCAAATGCAATGCACATGATGACATGAAATGATATGCAATGACATGAACAAAATGCAAAACGAAAGACAAAACCCGACCACGAAGGGAATATCATAACACATAGCCGAAAATGGCAAGAGTCGGAGCTACAAATATGGCAAGTTACATGCGGGGTGTTACAACCTGTTGCATACTTTTATGAAAAATTGAGTGGGCCTAGTCTGAATTATTCTACTTATGATAAAGAACTATATGCTCTTATTCGGACTTTAGAAACATGGCAACATTATTTATGGCCCAAAGAATTTGTAATACATTCTGATCATGAATCTTTGGAACATATTAAAAGTCAAGCTAAACTGAATCGTAGACATGCTAAATGGGTTGAATTCATTGAAACTTTCCCTTATGTCATTAAACACAAGAAGGGTAAAGAAAATGTTATTGCTGATGCATTGTCTCGTCGCTATACTATGCTGTCACAACTTGACTTCAAAATATTTGGTTTGGAGACCATCAAAGATCAATATGTGCATGATGCTGATTTTAAAGATGTTTTGCAGAATTGTAAAGAAGGAAGAACCTGGAACAAGTTTGTCGTTAATGATGGATTTGTGTTCCGTGCTAACAAGCTATGCATTCCAGCTAGCTCTCTTCGTCTTTTGTTGTTGCAGGAGGCGCATGGAGGAGGATTAATGGGACACTTTGGCATGAAGAAGACGGAGGACGTACTTGCTACACATTTCTTTTGGCCAAAGATGAGACGGGATGTTGAGCGTTTTGTTGCTCGCTGCACTACATGTCAAAAAGCTAAGTCACGACTCAATCCTCATGGTTTATATATGCCTTTGCCTGTACCTAGTGTTCCTTGGGAGGATATATCTATGGACTTTGTTTTAGGTTTACCTCGAACAAAGAAGGGGAGGGATAGCATATTTGTTGTCGTGGATAGATTCTCAAAAATGGCACACTTTATACCATGTCATAAAAGTGATGATGCTGTTAATGTTGTTGATTTGTTCTTCCGTGAAATTATTCGTTTGCATGATGTGCCAAATACTATTATTTCAGATCGTGATACTAAATTTCTTAGCCACTTTTGGAGATGTTTATGGGCTAAGTTGGGGACTAAACTGCTTTTTAGTACTACTTGTCACCCCCAAACTGATGGACAAACTGAAGTAGTCAATAGAACATTGTCTACTATGCTTAGGGCTGTTTTGAAGAATAATAAGAAAATCTGGGAAGAATGCTTGCCTCGTATTGAGTTTGCTTATAATCGTTCATTGCATTCTACTACTAAGATGTGCCCTTTTGAAATTGTGTATGGTTTCCTACCTCGTGCACCTATTGATTTGTTGCCTCTTCCATCTTCGGAGAAGGTTAATTTTGATGCTAAACAACGTGCTGAATTGATCTTAAAAATGCATGAGTTAACTAAGGAAAACATTGAGCGTATGAATGCTAAATATAAACTTGCTGGAGATAAGGGTAGAAAACATGTTGGGTTTGCACCTGGAGATCTTGTTTGGTTACATTTGCGTAAGGATAGATTTCCTGATTTGCGCAAATCAAAGCTAATGCCACATGCTGATGGTCCTTTTAAGGTGTTAGAGAAAATAAATGATAATGCATATAAACTTGAGCTGCCTGCAGATTTTGGGGTTAGTCCCACTTTTAACATTGCAGATTTGAAGCCTTATTTGGGTGAGGGACATGAGCTTCCGTCGAGGACGACTTCATTTCAATAAGGGGAGGATGATGAGGACATCAATACCATTGTTACACCCACAGCCCCTGCTGCTATACATACTGGACCAATTACTAGAGCTCGCGCACGCCAATTAAATTACCAGGTACTTTCGTTTCTTGGTAATGATTCTAATGTTCATGAGAATATGATGCTGCCTAAATTGGATACATTTGTTTTGCTTACAAATGAAGGGCCTAGCTTTGAGAAGGATGAACATTGGAGCAAGAACAGGCATGGAGATGATGGCATGCGCATGGGGAACAAGAACGGAGTTACAAGTGATGATTTCAGGACGTTGAAGCCACCATAATGCGTGCATGAAGCCTTGGACGAAATATACAAGATGCTACTTCATAACTTTCGTCCAGAGGCTATTCTAGGTGTTGCGTCACCTTATTATTGGGCCAGGCCCATGTAATTTCGAAATACTTGAGTATAGGTTGTTTTTAGAGTCTGTATGTGTGGGGAAACAAGAGATAGGGTTGGTTTTGGACCCCTTCCCCAAGGGCCACGAAATTCCCCCCTCTTCCTCCATATATACAGCCCTTAGGGCGTCGTTTAGACTTTGGGTTTTGTTTAGATTAAAAGTTCGCCATAGCTGCAACTTCGCGTACTTCGTTTGTGTTCAACCACCAGACAAAGGCGTCACAGAACCCCACCTTGATCAATAAAGCTTTCATCTTATATTCGCAATATCCAGATTGCAATCTCTGTTTCTTGCTTGTTCTTCGTTTGCTCGCAGGAAACAGACCCTCGTGGTCAGGTTGATCGTGCTCCGGCGTGGTCAATAACCTCTCGAAGTTGGTTTAGCGATTGCTAAGGCGCGACGTCATCGCACGTTCGTAGTCGGATTGTCAAAGTCGACTTCCACCAAAGCGATATCCATCATCTCATAGAAAGACGGGACACCTTTGCCTCTATCAATAGCCAGCCACGCCTCGCAGCCGCGCCCTCATAATCCAGGTACCTACCATCGCCGTTCCACACGTCTCCCTCAGTCACACCTGCATACCCCTATATCTGGCACCACACACCAGTCCACCCGCACACCTGATTTCTCTGAAATCTGATTGGTATTCATGACCATGGGTTGTTTTCTCAATTTATTTTGTTTATTGGACCTGGGCTACTGGTCATCTTTCTGACATAAACAAGATATGAAGAATTAGATGACACTGATTTGATTGGCCTGAATTACCTGTGACCACCTAGGGGGGTTTCTGGAATGTTGTTGCATTTCTATTTGGCTAGGGGTATGTGAATCCTAAATACTTAAAATTTAGATGCGCAGTGAACAAGTAACAATCTTGACCCTGACACAAGTAGATTTTAGTGTTGCTACTGGCAAATACAGGAGCTAGATTAAGGTTTAGCGTCCTAACAAAATCTTGAGATAAGTGGGGTTTTCTACTTTGAAGTAAGAATGAAGTCCGGAAGCTATTCATCAATTCTAAAGCGTAATTCCAGATTACAAGGATGCCAATGTCAAGGAGTTAATCTACTGCAGAAAAAATGACACACCATTGTCAAGTTGGTAGGAAATCACCCTGCTGTATCTGCTTGTTTTTTTGCTTTTGGCATGTCCATCGACTCTATTAACACCAAAGAAAGTAACGAACTGAACAAAACTGAAACTCATCTCCCAGATTTCTCTATGCACCACCATAGATTCTAATATGTCCATTGTCTTTCCGACTTACATTTTGTATGTATCTGGAAGCTAATTAAGCATGACCCACGAGTGTTGATTTGTATGTTAGTGTGATAGCATCTCACTGGAAATATTGACAGAATAAAGGAAAATGTATATTAGGTGTTTGTTATAAGAATCAGTAATCCATGCTGCCATGCAACCAATATGTAGTCAGACTTTAAAACTATTGTCATGCAAAAATTACGATAACTTTCGAGTACTTGGGTTATCCATGTTCTTATATACAGGTTCCCTTTATATTATTTCAAAGAAATTCAATGAAAGTGCTCTTTTCTACACTCCAGAATTCTTTCTGACTACTCCTACAACTCAACCTCGGTCATCATTTCCTTCTAATAATATTAAATAATGTCTCCACTCATATAGTGTTTCAAAATATTGCTTCTTACCTGAATTTAAGAATGTATTGGAGAACAACACCGACTCACGATGTATTAGAAATGCTCTTTTCTACACTCCAGAATTCTTTCTAGCTGCGCCCTCAACTCAACCTCGGTCATCATTTCGTTCGGATAATATTAAATAATGTCTACATTCATGTAGTCAAAATATTGATTCTTATCCGAATTTAAGAATGTACTAGAAGCATTTATCTGCTGGCAGGCTGCAGACAAAGGAATCCACCCACCTTGTGACAGTTGAAGAGAGCAAGGTGCTAGCAGACTCACATGACGAGTTCCATGATCCAGATAAGGTTGACCCTAGCCAAGAGGGGCATTCAGGTGATGTGGATGCTAAAATTGTAACACGAGTCAAGAAGAAACTTATTTTTTGAATAGTTGCAGTGTTTTGTCCATGGTCGACTGTTGATGGCTTTGAGGGGAGACGTACAGACTGTTTCCTATAACCTTTCTATTTTTTTCTAGGCTCATTCAGTAGCTTTTGTGATAACAGTTGTGACAAGCTTTTGTTGGTGTTGGAGCTCCCAGAGTAGAAGTGTACTCTATTTTTTTTTGCTTCTCTCTTTCCTAAAGTCTGCTTACTTCTGAAGGTACATGCTCAGATTCTTTGGCCTCATAAGGTGTTGATGAAAGCCTCGAGGGGTAGTCATGTTCATTGTAATGGAAACAAATTAATCTTTATGTTAACAAATTATATCGGGGAATGCTAATAGAGGCCATGATGCGGAGCATCCTATGGTCATCCCCATGGACCTACCATCGTCTCATCAAGAGCCAAGAGGACCCATGACACGAGCACGAGCTAGAGCTCTTGAGAACAAGGTGACTTCCTTCCTTAGTGATATCACATATGATCCACTGAGACATGGCTACTACCTAAGTCCGAGATGTTGTGCATGATTAGGTATCAAGAGGACCCTCCCGAAGATGCACGTGAAGACGGACAAGTCGCCAAGTCCATGGATGAAGAGGAACGCCGGAAGGAGAAGAAGGCAGCTCCAGGACCCGGACAACCGGCCCCAGACCCGGACATCCGGCCGCTGGAGGCATCCACTATAGCAGCGTCCCAGCCGCCAAGCACCTACAGGCCCTGGACATCCGGCCCCAGCCGGGACATCCGACCCAGCCCAGAAATTCGGCCAGAAGCCCAGAAATCCGGCACCCTCTATCCAGAGAGCTCTGAGGCCGGCCCCGCCAGCCCGGACCTCCGGCCCACCCCGAGCCGCCAGATCTCCGACCCCAACGCCCGGACATCCGGCCCCGTCTGTCTGCGCACAGTAAAGGGCCGAGGCCCATGTACCCCCTCGCCCACCTAGACTATAAATACTCCTCCTCCTCCCTCTTTCTAGGGTTAGCATTGTGATATCTTATTTGTGAGATAGAGCCTCGCTCATCCATACGGATCTACTCCTTGAGAGAGACCGCGGCCCCTCTACGGAGAAGATCCCCCTTGGATTCAAGACCCCCTCTTCGGTGGCCCCATCAAGACCTCCTCACGGAGAAGAACCGGTTACCCTTGTATTGTCCTTTGTTGATTGTGGATCTTGTATCTCCTCTCGTGTTTCGAGGATCTAGCATATGTGTGACCGTATCTTGTTGGTTTGAGTGATTCTCTTGTGTTTTCCCTCGTGTTTCCTCTCGTTTTCTTAGTTGCGATCCGCTCCTTTCGTGAAAGATCGGCCATCTAGGGTTCCACCCTACATCATCTTGGTATCATGAGCCACGTTGATCACGATTTCTGAGCCCCCCTCTTTGTTTTCTAGCCTTGTTTTGTTGATTTTGTTCCTAATTTGAAATTTCCTCACAAAAATAGCCCCAATTTTTTTTGTGATTTGTTGGTGTGATGAAGTTTTGTTGGATTTGATCCGCGAATTTCGTGTGTTGCAGGTAGATCTAGCTTTCCACCATCTTTTCCCCAATTTCCATCCACAGAATCTTCCGAAATTTCCCCAGTTCCTCGAGTTCGTCCACGGATCCAGAGCCCGGACATCCGGCCACCCCGGACATCCGGCCATCTAGCCCGGGCATCCGGCCCCTGACAGCAGCACTTCCATCCACTGCTCCATTTCCCGCCTAACTTTCGTCATATTTTGACCCGGTGCCCACTCCCACTTCCGCATACCACCACCACTTCCGCATACCACCACCATAGCCTTCCCGCTACCACCTCCGACAATTTTGACACGTTTTGCTTTGAGAATTTGAGTTGCGGTTCCCGTGTCCTATTGTGTTTCGGCTATTTAGGTACGGTTCGATATCAACATCACCGCCGCTCATCTTCGCCACGGACTCATCATCAACAAAGACAACTCCACCATTTTGACACCATACCATGAGAAACAATGGTAACCTCATCCTGGTATCGTGATATCATTCTACATTCTTGCCATTGCATTGATAACCACCATAGACCATTTTGCGTAGCTTACCCATCGATACTAGCCTTTGAGTATTGCCGGCAACGCGACTTGTGCACATTAGCGATCATACTTCCCATAACATACATACCATATCATCGTGGTGCATATCTTAGTATCATCTCGTGTGTCACAAAGTTGTCATCGCATACTCAATTACTATCTTGGTTCGTGAAGCATTGCATGAGAAAAGAGCTCAAATGACAAAGAGCCAAACAAGCTTTTAGGAAAAAGGGAAAGATAAGCAAAGAGCTTATAAGCAAGAACCATAGCATCATACTACATTAAGATTGTCATACTCGATCATCTTGGATCATATCATCAGAATACCATACATATAGCATACTTGGGATAGAAGTCGTTGCATTTTTTCTTAGTAGGTTATGCACAAGTTCTGTATCCGCCTATTGTGCAATCGTGCTAGCGTCTCTCTAGTGTTGTGCAACAAGAGCATTTTCGTGGATTCCACATTTTGGCTCATCCCTTGGTTGCACGACCCCACTTATCTATTTGTGTGTGTGTTTCTGTATACCATATCTTGCTATTGGTCTACTTGTTGCATTTGCAAATTTGCGAATCTTTTCCAACATTATTGAGTCTCACTTACAATTGCATCAAATTTTGTGCTACCATCCTAACCGAGCTCCACTATAAGCTTTTACTTGTGTAGGTGTGAGAAACCGACAAGACTTGGTACCAATTGTGCTATTTCCTTGTTACACATTGGAGTGATCATTGATCCATCTTCAACATCGGTCAAGGTACATTTGGTATAAGTTCTTCTCTTTCTCCCACGCACATATTTGTTTGGAATGATGGATAGGCCAAGTACTTCTACCAACCCACTCTTCCTGGAGCAAGACGACGACCCGAACAACTACGTCACCAAGCTACACCTATTTGGTACACAGCTTTGCATGAAGAGCAACTAGCAATGAGCGACCGCATCGACAACCTTGCCACCGACTTGCGACTCTTCGAGCAACGTACAACAGACTACTTCGACAACAAGCTCGACGAACACAAGCACGAGAATGATGCAAGAATGGACGAGATTCGTGCCTTGTTGGTCAACCGCTCTTCTACCACTTCGTCCTACTCAAGACGGAGCCGCTCGAGTCGACACTCCGACGACACTATCTCCGGCTCAAGTACTCTGACATCGAACACTCTTCGTCGTGCCGCGCGTCAAGATCGTCAAGCAAACTGCAATCCTCTACACGACAACGCCTCTCAAGAGCGAGCTCACGCGCAAGAACATTGACACCGTCAAAACCAAGCTACTTTCGCGCAAGCCCAAGAACGGCAACGTCTACACCAACAAGAGGAAGAGCGTGCGCGACAACACCAAGATGCTGAGGCACAACATCAAGAACAACAACTACGTGAAGCTCAAGCACTTGAGGCGCAACGGGCCCTTCGTGATTCAAGTGGAGCCGTAGCCAACCGAGGCCGACAAGCTCGTGAGCATCAAGAAGCGCTTCGCGATGAAGTTCAAAAGAGGATTTATCAATCACGTGTGCATCATCAAGCTCCTCGTCAAGATTGACAAGCGCCTCCTCAAGCTCGACAAGAACCTCAAGTTCGCCAAGAACATGAAGACAATGGAAATCCTCCAAGACAAGAGCAACATGAGGTCGACAACCCTCCTCACCAAGAGCAACATGAGATTTTCAATCCTCAACGACATGGGCGTCATCATCCTCGACCCCAACACAATCATGCCCAAGTAAAGTTCACCATGCCCAAGTTTTCTGGAAGTAATGATCCCGAAGAGTACCTTTCATGGGCATTGAATGTTGACAAAATCTTCCGCTTGCACAACTATGAAGAAGAGAAGAAGATCGCGATGGATCCCTTGAGTTCCAACACTACGTCCTTATTTGGTCGGAACAAGTCATTGAGCGCCGAGCGGCAAGAGGTGAACCACCCATCACTACTTGGGCGCAAATGAAGGATGTCATGAGAGCACGTTTCGTGCCTAACTATTACAACCGCGACCTCTTCAAGAAACCCCAACTACTCAAGCAAGGAACCAAGAGCATTGAAGAGTACTACAAGGAAATGGAGATTGCCATGATACGAGCCAATGTCACGGAAGATGATGAGCAAACTATGGGACGTTTCTTGAATGGACTCAATCATCCTATCAAGAAGATCGCCGACTTCCAACCATACTCGAACCTCACCGAGCTAGTGCATCAAGCTACCAAAGCGGAACGCCAAGTGCAAGATGACTTCAAGTACGCCAAGTTCTCATCCAAGTCCAATGGCTTCTCCAACAATCAAGCTTCAACGACCCCAACACCTTCTACCTCAACCAAGCCATCTACAAGCAATGGCGACAAGTCAAGTTACAAGAAAACTTCGACAACCTCAAGTCGTCCTCCTACTTCAAGCAACTTCAAGCCGAAAGCTTCATCATCATCTACCCCAACCGATGAGACCATCAAGACAAGTTCCTTCAAATGCTTCACATGCGGCGGCCGAGGCCACAAGTCCTTTGAGTGTACAAACAAGCACACCATGATCCTCAACAGCGACGGAACCTATGACTCCATGAGTGAAGGAGAAATGGAAGCCATTGACCAAGTGGCCATGCACCGGTAAGTGAACGACGATGAAGATGATCAAGTCTTTTGTGACGAAGATTCGAGCCCCGCTCTCATTGCCTCCAAGGTCTTGACCCTTCAACATCAACAAGAAGAAGACCAATGATGCCATATCTTCCACACCAAGGCCGACATCAATGGAAGGTCCATCAAGGTCATCATCGATGGAGGGAGTTGCCATAACCTAGCAAGTGAAGAACTATGCTCCAAGCTCCAATTGGTCAAGATGAAGAACCCGCACCCCTACAAGGTTCAATGGCTAAGCGACTCTGGCACTATGCAAGTAGAGCATAGGGTACAAGTTTCTTTCAAGATTGGAGCTTACGAAGACACTTTGGAGTGTGATGTCATTCCGATGACCGTTTGCCACCTCCTTCTTGGACGGCCATGGCAATTCGACCGAGGTGTCATCAACAACGGGCGTACAAATCACTATAGCTTCAAGATGAAAGGAAAAGAGTATGTGCTACGACCTATGTCTCCAAGCCAAGTGATCGCCGACAAGCAAGCCACCCATCGTGGAGAAAATAGTGAGAGAGCGAACCACCAAAAAGAGAGTGAGCGCCACAAAGCAAAATTGAGTGCCTCCACGATGAGCGACAAGAAGAACTTAGTCCTATTTCCCACCAAATGTGAGATGAGAGAAGTGTGTGAGAACCCATCAAGTGTTATGCACTATGTCCTTTTGTGCAAGGACGAGGCACCAAAAGCTAACACCTCTCACAATCTACCTTTAGTGTTATCTTCTCTATTGCAGGAATTCCAAGATGTTTTCCTCGACGAGCTACCTCCGGGTCTACCTCCACTACGAGGCATCGAGCACCGCATCGACCTCATCCCTGGAGCACCACTTCCGAACAAGGCTCCCTACCGAGTCAACCCCGAAGAAACCAAATAAATACAAAGGCAAGTAAAACATCTCATAGACAATGGACATGTGTGTGAAAGTTTGAGTCCTTGTGCCGTACCGGTCATTCTTGTACCAAAAAGAGACGATAGCTTTCGCATGTGTTCCGATTGTAGACCTATCAATGTTGTCACCGTTCGCTATAGGTACCCCATTCCACGCCTTAATGATATGCTAGATGAACTTAGCGGTGCCACTATATTCTCCAAAATTGATATCAAAAGTGGTTACTATCAAATACGTATACAAGAGGGTGATGAATGGAAAACCGCTTTCAAAACAAAGTTTGGTTTGTATGAGTGGTTAGTTATGCCTATGGGTTTATCGGAAGCACCCGGTACTTTCATGAGTCTTATGCATTATGTGTTTCGCCCTTACATTGGTGAGTTCGTTGTGGTCTACTTCGATGATATCCTTGTTTTTAGCAAATCTCTCAAAGATCATGTCACCAACCTTAGAACCGTGTTACAAACTCTTCGAAAAGAGCGCCTCTATGCTAATATGGACAAATGCCTTTTTGGTGTTGATAAGCTTGTTTTCTTGGGTTTTGTAGTATCTTCTAAGGGTGTTCATGTTTATGAATCTAAGATCAATGCTATTAAAACTTGGCCCCAACCAACCAACTTGCAACAAGTGCGTAGTTTCCTTGGTTTAGCCGGTTTCTACCGTAGATTTGTGAAGGATTTTAGCACTATTGCGTCCCCTTTACATGCTTTGAGCAAGAAGAATGCACCCTTTGTTTGGGGACCATCGCAAGATACCGCATTCAATGAGCTTAAGAATTTGCTTACTCATGCTCCCGTGCTTGCATTACCCAATTTTGACAAACCCTTTGAAATTCATTGCGATGCTAGAGGTAATGGCATAGGAGGTGTGTTAACGCAAGAGAAGCGCCCCATAGCATACTTTAGTGAGAAACTCTCCGGAGCGCAACTCAATTACCCCATCTATGACAAAGAGCTATATGCTTTAGTGCGAGTTTTGCATGAATGGGAACATTACCTTCGCCCTCATGAATTTATCATCCATACCGATCATGAAACGCTTAAATACCTTAAGGGTCAAACTAAGTTGAAGAAGTGTCATGCTAAGTGGGGTGAGTTCATTGAGTCATTTCCTTATGTCATCAATATATTAAAGGAAAGGAAAATGTTGTGGCGGATGCACTTTACCGTATATGCATGCTTGTTACTGAACTTGAATTGAATGTCATTGGCTTTGAGCACATAAAAGACTTGTATGCGAATGATCCTACTTTTGCTATTCCTTATGCCAAGTGTTTGACGCATACGTCTTGGGAACGCTATTACATCAAAGATGGTTATCTTATGAGAGCTAACAAACTTTGCATCCCCGAGTCTTCTCTTCGTTTGTTGCTTTTGCAAGAATCTAATGGAGGAGGACTAATGGGACACTTTGGACATGACAAAACATTTTCTACACTCTCAAAGAACTATTTTTGGCCCAAGATGTTTCGCGACGTCAACCGCTTCACCAACCAATGCTCTACATGTCGCAAAGCTAAGTCTAAACTCAATCTCATGGGAAGATATTAGCATGGATTTTGTCCTTGGTTTTCCTAGAACTAGAAATGGAAAGGATTCAGTGTTTGTTGTTGTGGACCGTTTCTCTAAAATGTCACATTTCATTCCTTGCAACAAGATAGACGATGCTTCCCATGTTGCAAATTTATTTTGTAGGGAAATCTTGCGCTTACATGGAGTGCCAAAGACGATTGTCTCGGACCGCGACGTCAAGTTCTTGAGTTACTTTTGGAAGTCCTTATGCGCCAAGCTCGGAATCAAGCTTCTGTTCTCTTCGGCATACCATCCCCAAACCGACGGCCAAACGGAGGTGACGAACCGTACGCTCTCCACTCTACTAGGCGTGTTGATAAAGAAGAACATCAAGGAGTGGGAGGAGTGCCTACCTATCGCCGAGTACGCCTACAACCGTGCAAGACATTCGACTACCGGCAAGTCCCCTTTCGAGGTCGTCTATGGCCTCAACCCGTTGTCCCCTTTGGACATTCTTCCTCTACCACTACAAGAGCGCACGAATATGGACGCGAGCGCCCGAGTCAACTACCTAAAGAAGATGCATGGAGATACAAGGCACACCATCGAGCGCCAAGTACAATGACTCGCGACCAAGCTCAACATCAACAAGCAACCCATGATATTCAACATTGGAGATCTTGTGTGGCTACACCTTCGCAAGGACTGCTTCCCCAACGAACGCAAGTCCAAACTTCTACTATGAGCCGATGGACCCTTCAAGGTGCTTGCACGCTACAACAACAATGCCTGCAAGATCGACATCCCACGCGACAAGTACTCCGTGAGCGACATCTTCAACATCAAAGATCTCTCCCCGTACCATGTGATAAGGATTACGATCCGAGGTCGGATCTTTCCCAAGGGAGGGGAGATGATGCGGAGCATCCTATGGTCATCCCCATGGACCTACCATCGTCTCATCAAGAGCCAAGAGGACCCATGACACGAGCACGAGCTAGAGCTCTCGAGAACGGGGTGACTTCCTTCCTTAGTGATATCACATATGATCCACTCGAGACATGGCTACTACCTAAGTCCGAGATGTTGTGCATGATTAGGTATCAAGAGGACCCTCCCGAAGATGCACGTGAAGACATTCGGCCCTAGCACGGACATCCCGCCCAACCCGGAAATCCGGCTAGAAGCCCGGAAATCCGGTACCCTCTATCCAGAGAGCACCGAGGCCGACCCCGCCTGCCCGGACATCCGGGCCCCCAGCCCGGACATCCGGCCCGCCCCGAGCCGCCGGATATCCGACCCCAACGCCCGGACATCCGGACAAGCTCCATCCAGAGAACAGAAGAGAAGCTCCCGTGAGCCCGGACATCCGGCCCCATCCCCGGACATCCGGCTCCTCACGAAGGCTCGAACATCCGACCCGACGCACGGACATCCGGCCCCGTCTTTCTGCGCACAGTAAAGGGCCGAGGCCCATGTACCCCCTCGCCCACCTAGACTATATATACTCCTCCTTCTCCTCCCTCTTTCTAGGGTTAGCGTTGTGATAGCTCATTTGTGAGATAGAGCCTCGCTCATCCATACGGATCTACTCCTTGAGAGAGACCGCGGCCCCTCTATGGAGAAGATCCCCCTTGGATTCAAGACCCCCTCTTGGGTGGCCCCATCAAGACCTTCTCAGGGAGAAGAACCAGTTACCCTTGTATCGTCCTTTGTTGATCGTGGATCTTGTATCTCCTCTCGTGTTTCGAGGATCTAGCATATGTGTGACCGTATCTTGTTGGTTTGAGTGATTCTCTTGTGTTTTCCCTCGTGTTTCCCCTCGTGCTCTTCATGTTCTTAGTTGGGATCCGCTCCTTTCGTGAAAGATCGGCCATCTAGGGTTCCACCCTACATCAGGCCATTTTGACATGTATGCGTCCTGGTTTACATCAGGATGGAAAATACATTGAGATACTTGCTTCCGGGTTATGTTAGACATACTCTACATGACATGCCATGCCATGCCACTACTGCACACAGTGATAGGAGTTGAGAAAGATATCATTGCCGCCTTCCGGTATACCATCCAAATGATGTCATGCCACATCGGGTTGTGGTTGGATGGTGGTTTAAGTCGAGGAAGACACAACTATCGTTATGAGCACTTTTGATAGACTGAACCGGCACATCATTTTAAGATTGAGGAAGTCACTATAGACGTCTATGTAGTCGAGAGAAACGTCTAGCTTCCACTGAACACACATTGCCAAAAGGCCTGAAATAAATCCAGAAAAATACGAGCACCAATGTCAAGTCTAGAATTTGAAGTTCCTCAATCTTAAGGTTGCGGCCCATATTTTTATTATGACCTACCCGTTGCAACGCACGGGCCCTTTTCTAGTCTATCTTATATTTCCACCATATCCCGTTTTTATTTGCAGCGTGCTCTCCGAGGTGAAAAATGGCAACCAAACAAACTTGCACGTATAGATTTTTTTTTCTTCGAGTGCAACTTTTCAGCCGGACCAACACAAGTCAACAGAAGCTGCCAAATTTGTTATTATTTTTAACCTTCCAAAAGATGTGTGCGTGCCTTCAATCTTTTACCACGTAACGCTTTTCTTTGGAAACAAGATGCAAAAATCAAAAATTCCTTTAACAGGGCAGATTCGGATCAGCAGTTTCCTTCTCTTTTTCTATATTTTTTTCTTTAATGCGATCTCCACTTCTCCCGAAAGGAATCTGCTCTCTCTTTCTTGGGACAGCTACGCGTCTGCCGGGTGATATTTAGAAAATATCCGCCGCCTTAGTAGCCGTATGATCGTGAGCTAGCCAACCGTCCGATCTTCTTTCAGTGAGCGTGCATCAACCTTTGCAACAAAGCTTGTGTTGCGCCCATATTTTTATTATGACCTACCTATTGCAACGCATGGGCCCTTTTACTAGTCTATCTTATATTTCCGCCATATCCCGTTTTTATTTGCAGCGTGCTCTCCGAGGTGAAAAATTGGCATCCAAACAAACTTACACATATAGATTTTTGTTCTTCGAGTGCAACTTTTCAGCCGGACCAACACAAGTCAACAGAAGCTGCCAAATCTGTTATTATTTTTAACCTTCCAAAAGATGTGTGCGTGCCTTCAATCTTTTACCACGTAACGCTTTTCTTTGGAAACAAGATGCAAAAATCAAAATTTCCTTTAACAGGGCAGATTCGGATCAACAGTTTCCTTCTCTTTTTCTATATTTTTTTCTTTGATGCGATCTCCACTTCTCCCGAAAGGAATCTGCTCTCTCTTTCTTGGGGCAGCTACGCGTCTGCCGGGTGATATTTAGAAAATATCCGCCGCCTTAGTAGCCGTATGATTGTGAGCTAGCCAACCGTCCGATCTTCTTTCAGTGAGCGTGCATCAACCTTTGCAACAAAGCTTGTGTTGCGCTCCTGCCGAACGGTTTTTTTTTACTAAAACAAGGCCTGTGTTTCAAAAACAAGATTTCTGTTATAAAAAAAAACCTTTGCTCTTGCCCCGTTGCAACAAACGTACCGTTGTGCGCTTGTTTCCTTGGCAACAAGAGGCCTGCTGCACAAACAAAAAAAATCCCCCTCACACAAATGTCATCAAATGTCTGACAGGCATTTTTAACTTTTTCAGTATAGATTATGTTGTAGAATTTTCTGCAATAGAGAACGTGTTGCAGAAATGTCTGTAGATTTTTTTGCAACAGAGTTTGTTATATAATATTTTTTGCAACTAAGATCATGTTGCGGAAACATCTATAGAATTTTATTTACAACAGAGTTGTTATAGAAATATTTTCTGCAACAAAGATCATAGGTGATGCTGCGGAAATATTTGCAACACAGATACTATTGTAAAAATATTTGTAACAGAAGTTGTGTTGCGGAAAACATTTGTAATATATGTCATGTTGTAGAAATATTTTTGGGCTTCGCTTTCTTGCAAAACTAGACCCGTCGTAAACAATTACAACATCGCATTTGTTTCTGAAACATAGCCTCTGTTTCGAAAGCGTGTTCGATAAAAGACGACATGCAAGCCTTTATTTGGACGCGTGTCTTGCAGCGGAGGTGGCGGACGCGGCCACTATGATCCGCCGGATGACGGTAAGCTTTTCCCCTCTTTTTTTACTAAGAAGACTTTCCTTTTTATATTTCCTAGCCAAAATTCCTCCGAGTTTTTTTTGCCCCAAGCGCTGGAAAGAAAAATTGCCTAATATTTCGCCGGCAAGTTTGTATATCTTACCATGTGTGAGCCCGACAGATGTTTGTTTCCTTCCAAACGAACAAAGCAAATCGGATTCTCCTTCTTTCCTTTTAAATCTTTTCTATTTAAATCCTTCCAAAACGACTACCAAACAGATCTGCTGCGGCCTCTCTTTATTTTATACCATAGATAGATGGCACTTGCCCACCGATTGAAAATCTGCCCAACAGAATCAGCACGAAAATTGCTCCTTTCCTTCAGTACCGAACCAAAATGTTCGAACCAAAAAGTAAACTACACGCCATGCAAAAGTTCTGCACGTTCCCTCTCTCTCCTCTTATTCCGCCAACCTCTCTTTCTTTATTTTTTTGCGATCTCCAAGGACAGGTGACGTGATGGTTAGTACTTTACTTGGCAGCACAAGTTTCCAAACGCCCTAGTACTCCCTTTGGACCTTCTCACGTGACAGCTCCCTCTTCTCTTTTTTTTATTACTAGCACAAATTCCCGTGCGTTGCAATATATACTATTATGCATATAGCAAAAATACCCATACGTTGCAACGGTACAAAATAACTAACAATTAGTACCTTCCTTCTCCACCATTGTTTAAACGAGTAGTAAATCTTCGCCGGTCGAATTTTTTTTATTTTTTGTAGAATTCGTTTGAGTGTTGTTTTAAAATAATCACTCGAATAATTAGTATCACTTAATATGTAATTATTTTAGAATTAGTAACACTCAAATAATTAGTATCACTTAATCTGTACTTATTTTAGAATTAGTAAAAAGTTTGGGTGTTGTTTTAAAATAATCAATCGAATAATTAGTATCACTTAATCGGTAATTATTTTAGAATTAGTAAAAAAATACCGGTATATGTAGGGCGTATGGAAAAGAAATACCCGTATATGTAGACCAGGTCTCACGGTTAGCAGGTGAGACCCACCCTGATGGTTGACACGTGGCATTCACAAATCACAAAGCATCTAATCTCTCCCCCTGATTTCAGGTGTGGGGTGGGATAGATGCTTTGTGATTTGTGAATGCCACGTGTCATCCATCAGGATGGGTCTCACCTGCTAAGCCGTGAGACTTGGTCTCATAGAATTCTTTTCCGGAGCTTATGCAGGCTGCATGCATGCTGTAGCCAATCCATGCAGACCTTCCCATTATGTGGTCTTTGCATATACTTTTTGATGAAGAAATCTTTGACTTCATTTAATTGGTCTTGCCGCACCTTCCTATTATATGGTCTTACTTTGTAAGAAATCCATCCGAATATCCCCTCTATACCCGAACATCCCATCAAATGCAAATAAAGGGCAGCTAGCTCAGCTGGTTCCGTCTCCTCGTCAGTTAAGGGCAGTGGATCGAAACGTTTTTTGCCTAAACAAACATACTTCAAGGAGTGCGGGTTAATTGCCAGAAGATTCGTTGGATGGGCTAAGGCCCATGCTAGCCGATTGAGGCATACTGGGCTTCGTTGGGACATCGAGGGATGAATTTTTCTCCAACGACGTACGAAAACTTCCACAAGAACGTGCGGACCACAAATTGGTACCACCTTGTTTATAGTATGATTTATCTATACAAATCGTAAAAGCGTATTATGACATGATAAGAAAGCGTATTGCGACGGTGAATCCACGGAGTCAATCCGTGCTTTATTATTAGGGAAAGATATATTTTATCCATTCTGATGACAAGTATTTTCGGACGGAGGGAGTAAGTTCCAAGGCATAATTCTCCATGCACAAATCAGATTTTCCTCCTCCCTCACTTGTGCACCCTGCCAATTTCTCTCTCCCACTTTTTTCAAGATCCAAACTCCAACGCAAGTGCTCTTTCCTTCCTTTTTTTTGCCTTGTGGATCAAACAAATCTGGACGACTTTTATCTCTTGGTCTCTCTCTCCAAAAAGCACCTACGGGATCAACACTTGCCACAAAATATCTCTTTTTTCTTGAATCTTTTCACAAATTTTCTCTCCACGAGATGAATGATGCTCCAAGACGGCAATGAATGCCAGCAGCGGATGAATGATGGTGATGGCGACAGCGGTGGCAAAGAAAGATCACAAAGAAGTGGATGATGGTGTGAGCATACACGATGTGAACAAAATGTGATTAGAACTCGAAACTCTAAAAGACTAGGCACTAAAAACCAGCAACTTGACACACGATGCAACCGGAAATTTAACAATGCAAAAACTAAGTGGCAATGGCAAAAGGCTCAGACTGTCTGGGATATGATGAACTAACCTAAATTTTTTTGTGGCTTTTTCTTGGACTCTAGGTATGAAGGACATATGCGATCTAGACTAGTAAAAAAACTGGGAAATCTCACCGAGCAACCTGAAAACTGATACCACTTGATAGAGGCGAGGGTGTCCCGATCTTTCGATGATATGATAACTATCGATTTGGTGGAGACGACTTTGACGATCCGACTACAAACGTGCACGATGTTGCGCCTTAGCAATCACTAAACCAACTCTGAGAGGTTATTGACCACGCCGGAGCACGATCAACCTGACCACGAAGGTTTATTCCTGCAAACAATCAAAGAACAAGCAAGAATATGATTAAACAATTTGAATATTGCGAATATGGATGAAGTATTGATAAAAGTGGGGTTTCATAAGCGGCTTGGTCTGGTCGTTGGAGACAAACGAAGTACACGAAGTTGCAGCGATGGCTAACTTTTAACTAAATAAAACCCAAGTCTAAACGATACCTTGTGGCCTTTGTCCCGTCCAACCCCTTCAAGCTAACCTACATTGTGATGGCTCCACACCTAAGTCTTTTCACAAGGGCATCTGTCGTGACAAAACCACGACAGTTGGCGCCCACCATGGGGCCAGAGCACACGGTGGTTTCAAGTTCTTGAATGGCAACTTCACACGGATCGAAGGATATTCCATGGGCCGGATGACTAAGAGTCGCCGCGACAAGCTCTACATCGATGACGCTGGCTGGGGCCCTGATACGTCTCTAACGTATCTATAATTTTTATTGTTTCATGCTATTATATTATCTGTTTTGGATGTTTTATATGCATTAATATGCTAATATATATTATTTTTGGGACTAACATATTAACCTAGAGCCCAGTGCCAGTTCCTATTTTTTCCAGTTTTTGAGTTTCGCAGAAAAAGAACACCAAACGGGTCCAAATGGAATAAAACTTTCACGATGATTTTTCTTGGACCAGAAGACAACCAGGAGACTTGAAGATGAAGTCGGAGGAGCCACGAGGCGGCCACAAGGACAGAGGGCGCGCCTAGGGGGGGTAGGGCGCCCCCACCCTTGTGGGCCCCTTGCGCACCTCCTGACCTAATTCTTTCGCCTATATATTCCCATATATCCCCAAACCACCAGAAGCATCCACGAAAACACTTTTCCACCGCCGCAACCTTCTGTACCCGTGAGATCCCATCTAGGGACCTTTTCCAGCACCCTGCCGGAGGGGGATTCGATCACGGAGGGCTTCTACATCAACTCTATTGCCCTTCTGATGAAGCGTGAGTAGTTTACCACAGACCTACGGGTCCATAGCTAGTAGCTAGATGGCTTCTGCTCTCTCTTTGATTCTCAATACCATGTTCTCCTCGATGTTCTTCGAGATCTATTCGATGTAATACTTTTTTGCGGTGTGTTTGCCGAGACCCGATGAATTGTGGATTTATGATCAGCTTATCTATGAATATTATTTGAATCTTCTCTGAATTCTTTTATGCATGATTTGATATCTTTGTAATTCTCTTCGAACTATCGGTTTGGTTTGGCCAACTAGATTGGTTTTTGTTGCAATGGGAGAAGTGCTTAGCTTTGGGTTCAATCTTGCGGTGTCCTTTCCCAGTGACAGTAGGGGTAGCAAGGCACGTATTGTATTGTTGCCATCGAGGATAAAAAGATGGGGTTTTCATCATATTGCTTGAGTTAATTCCTCTACATCATGTCATCTTACTTAATGCATTACTCCGTTCTTTATGAACTTAATACTCTAGATGCATGCTAGATAGCGGTCAATGTGTGGAGTAATAGTAGTAGATGCAGAATCGTTTTGGTCTACTTGGCACGGACGTGATGCCTATATTCATGATTATTGCCTTAGATATCGTCATAACTTTGCGCTTTTCTATCAATTGCTCGGCAGTAATTTGTTCACCCACCGTATTATTTTCTATCTTGAGAGAAGCCTCTAGTGAAACCTATGGCCCCCGGGTCTATTCTCCATCATATAAGTTTCCGATCTACTATTTTGCAATATTTTACTTTCCGATCTATAAACTAAAAATATTTACTTTACCGTTTATCTATCTCTATCAGATCTCACTTTTGCAAGTAACTGTGAAGGGATTGACAACCCCTTTATTGCGTTGGGTGCAAGTTGTTTGATTGTTTGTGCAGGTATTCGGTGACTTGAGCGTTGTCTCCTACTGGATTGATACCTTGGTTCTCAAACTGAGGGAAATGCTTACTCTACTTTGCTGCATCACCCTTTCCTCTTCAAGGGAAAAACCAACAGAAGCTCAAGAAGTAGCAGGCCCTGTGGTCGACCCAATCGAGTACGGGTACCGGGTCCCCTTCGGCAGAATTCATGTCTTCATCGGCAAGATCGGTAGTCAGAGCCCGACCCGGACACCTGCACCGACATCGTCGAGACGGCTCAGCATGCGCGACCCGCCAGGGTTCGACCCGACCGGAAGCACGTTTTCATTGACTTTGTTCATGGGGTGGATCTTGAGGAAGATTCTTCATCTGTGGAGAGACGGCCATCTATTCAGGTGATGAGTCCTCGACCGAAGAAACCATATCAATCTATCAGCTTCAGGATGGCGGGCTTGGGGGCTATTCCGATGGTGATAGTATTCCGGACCCTTATGAGCCGCCGAGCAGGGCTGCTATTTTTATGGCTGGTATGCAACCAATGGTAAATTCATCAACGGCTGCGGCTATGACATCCGGCTCAACTGCTTCCGCGACGGCTGGGGCAGGCGGTTCAGTTGGGCCGCCGAGTCAAGTTTTATCTGAGCTCTTGGGCACCTTGACGACTCTGTTAGCCCCGTAGGTGACTCCAGCAAATCAAGCACAACATAACGCATAAATTGAAAAGGAGCAGGAAGAGGTGGCCAAAGCCCAAGAAGATCTTAATGCAGAGAACGCCAGGATGGCGACAGAGCGAGCTTCGATGGAGGCCGAGTCACAGCGGATAAGGGTAGAAGCTTTTCGTCTGAGTCTAGATCAGAATTCGTCCAATGTTGTTCTTCAAAGGAGGCACCAGAGCCGGCTACCTTCGCAGTTTGAGGGACATAATCTTTTTAACACACCTGGGGCAGGAGCAAGTAACCCGCCCGGTGTAACCCGGGTTGCTGAGGCGCCAGGAACCGAAGCGACAGCCCAGCCTCGGTTGCTAGACCCGCCTCGTAGGGATATGACCCCACCTCAATGGGTTCCAACACCCTCTGGCCATTATTCTAACCCGATGGGTAACATGATAGCAGCGGCTACACGACTGGTGGCTATCCCGATCAAAGGCGACTCTCCAGCTGCGATAGAGACCCGAAACACTGTGGAGCTTCTTCAGACGGATGTGTCACAACAGGAGGCTTATTCATACAGTCATGAGCGTGTTCACTCAACTCCCCACCCAAGTCGAAGCTATAGCCAGTGCATTGAGTCGCCGGCGGTTTCCAGCAGTGAGCGGCGTCGTAACCTGCCTCGTAATGATGACCCGCCCCGTGGACCTAACCCGACCTGAGATGACATCTGAACAATGCTCAGGCCCTTGTGGATCAAGCTAGAGCCCGTCGTGAGGCGGAATTGGCAGCTCAATTGGGGGCTCATCAGCAATTTCCAGTAAACCCTTCGGCATCTGTTGAAGCTGGAACAACTTCAGGACAGTTGGTGTGCCATGTCTGGTACCGGCTCTAAGCAATGAACGTTGGCCCAAGGATTTTAAGGGCCCTCATAAGGTGCCTAATTACACAACTGATGTTCCTCCTGAGGCTTGGATTGAGAGCTATGAGCTAGCTATGGAGATGCTAGATGTTAATGATGTTGTATGTGCCAAGTACTTCACAATGATGTTGGATGGACCGACTCGAACCTGGTTGAAAGGATTACCCGCCAATTCCAGCAATTCATGGGTTGATTTAAAGGCGCATTTCATTCAGAACTTTAAGGGAACATGTAAGTTGCCTCTGACGATTATTGATCTGGATAACTGTGTGCAGCGGGAGGATGAGTCGGCCCACCATTGGGTCCGCCGGGTCTCAACTATTATCCATCCATCAGATAGCATTAAGGCAGGTTCAACTGTTCTGGTCTTGGAGAAGAATTGTCATTTACCCCCCCTTAAGCAGAAGTTGGGAGGCTTAAGCGTCATTGCAATGACATGGGAGAGCTCATGGCGGCTCTCGTCGAGTATGCCGACTCAGACACCACTAAAGCCCCTGGATCTGATGATGAAAAATCCAATAAGGGGAAGAAGAGTGGAAACAGAAAGGGTCAGAACGGTGGCAAGCGCAGACAGCTCGATGGCGGGTCCGATCTTGTAGCTAACACCAACACTGGATATAAAAACCAGCGCCGTAATGGCAATGGTAAGCAGGCCTTTGGAGGGAAAAACTTTAATATCGAGGCGATGATGAATGAGCCTTTCCCAAAACACAGCCTGCCCAATAAACCAGCAGCTCATGCTTGGAAGGACTGTTTTATCATGCAAGAGTACAAGAATTCCAACTTCAATCAGAATCATGGTAATAATAATGGCCCGCCCGGCAGGTCAGGATCCGGTTCACGGGGGTCCGGTTTGGTGGTGGGGGCTCATATTCTGGGTATCACGAACAAGGTAACCAGGGTGGTTATAACCAATAGTCTGCTCAGGTAACCAATAGCATCAGTCAGGATATCAGAGTAACCCAAAGCAGCTTAACTATGGCCAGTATCATGTTTTCACCACGAGTCTTTGCAAGCGAGATCAGAAGTTCATAAACGCGCGGTTAGTGCAATTGAGTCGGCGATACCTCAATACTTGCGGTGGTCAGAGCAGCCAATCACATGGAGTCGAGAGGATCACCCGCCCCGGGTTGACAATATGGGTCAACTAGCGTTGGTGGTAGCCCCTCAGGTTGGGGGTTATAAATTCACTAAAGTGCTCATGGATGGTGGCAGCAGCATCAACATCCTTTACTATGATACCTTTCACCGGATGAATTTAACTGATAAGGAGCTTAAGCCGTCTTCTATAGTTTTTCATGGTGTGGTACCTGGTAAGTCGGCATATCTGCTACTTCTTGAGCTTCCATTGGTTTTTCCCTTGAAGAGGAAAGGGTGATGCAGCAAAGTAGAGTAAGCATTTCCCTCAGTTTGAGAACCAAGGTATCAATCCAGTAGGAGACAACGCTCAAGTCACCGAATACCTGCACAAACAATCAAACAACTTGCACCCAACGCAATAAAGGGGTTGTCAATCCCTTCACGGTTACTTGCAAAAGTGAGATCTGATAGAGATAGATAAACGGTAAAGTAAATATTTTTGGTTTATAGATCGGAAAGTAAAAGATTGCAAAATAGTAGATCGGAAACTTATATGATGGAGAATAGACCCGGGGGCCATAGGTTTCACTAGAGGCTCCTCTCAAGATAGAAAATATTACGGTGGGTGAACAAACTACTGTCGAGCAATTGATAGAAAAGCGCAAAGTTATGACGATATCTAAGGCAATGATCATGAATATAGGCATCACGTCCGTGTCAAGTAGATCGAAACGATTCTGCATCTACTACTATTACTCCACACATCGACCGCTATCCAACATGCATCTAGAGTATTAAGTTCATAAAGAACGGAGTAACGCATTAAGCAAGATGACATGATGTAGAGGAATTAACTCAAGCAATATAATGAAAACCCCATCTTTTTATGCTCGATGGCAACAATACAATATGTGCCTTGCTGCCCCTACTGTCACCGGGAAAGGACACCGCAAGATTGAACCCAAAGCTAAGCGCTTGTCCCATTGCAAGAAAAAACCAATCTAGTTGGCCAAACCAAACCGATAGTTCGAAGAGAATTACAAAGATATCAAATCATGCATAAAAGAATTCAGAGAAGATTCAAATAATATTCATAGATAAGCTGATCATAAATCCAAAATTCATCGGATCTCGGCATACACACCGCAAAATAGTATTACAACGAATAGATCTCCAAGAACATCGAGGACAACATGGTATTGAGAATCAAAGAGAGAGAAGAAGCCATCTAGCTACTAGCTATGGACCCGTAGGTCTGTGGTAAACTACTCACACTTCATCGGAAGGGCAATAGAGTTGATGTAGAAGCCCTACGTGATCGAATCCCCCCCGGCAGGACGCCGGAAAAGGCCCCTAGATGGGATCTCACGGGTACAGAAGGTTGCGGTGGTGGAAAAGTGTTTTCGATGCCTCTGTTGGTTTGGGGATATATGGGAATATATAGGCGCAGAAATTAGGCCAGGAGGTGCACGAGGGGCCCACAAAGGTGGGGGGCGCGCCCTACCCCCCTGGGCACACCCTCCGTCCTTGTGGCCGCTTCGTGGCTCTTCTGACTTCACCTCCAAGTCTCCTAGTTGTCTTCTGGTCCAAGAAAAATCATCGCAAAAGTTTTATTCCGTTTGGACTCCGTTTGGTATTCCTTTTATGCGAAACTCAAAAATAGGGATAAAACAGGAACTGACACTGGGCTCTAGGTTAATAGGTTACTCCCAAAAATAATATAAAATAGCATATTAATACATATAAAACATCCAAAACAAATAATATAATAACATGGAACAATAAAAAATTATAGATACGCTGGAGACGTATCAAGCATCCCCAAGCTTAATTCCTGCTCGTCCTCGAGTAGGTAAATGATAAAAACAGAAATTTTTGATGTGGAATGCTACCTAGCATATTTATCCATGTAATTTCTTTATTGTGGCATGAATGTTCAGATCCGTATGATTCAAAATAAAAGTTTAATGTTGACATAAAAACAATTATACTTCAAGCATACTAGCAAGGCAATTATGTCTTCTCAAAATAACATGGCCAAAGAAAGCTTATACCTACAAAATCATATAGTCTGGCTATGCTCTGTCTGCATTACACAAAATACTCAAATCATGCACAACCCCGATGACAAGCCAAGCAATTGTTTCATACTTTTGATGTTCTCAAACTTTTTCAATTTTCAAGGAGTACATGAGCGTGAGCCATGGACATAGCACTATAGATGGAATAGACGGTGGTTGTGGAGAAGACAAAAAGAAGGAGATAGTCTCACATCAACTAGGTATATCAACGGGCTATGGAGATGCCCATCAATAGATATTAATGTGAGTGAGTAGGGATTGCCATGCAACAGATGCACTAGAGCTATAAGTTTAGGAAAGCTCAAAAAGAAACTAAGTGGGTGTGCATCCAACTTGCTTGCTCACGAAGACCTAGGGCAATTTGAGGAAGCAAGCCAAATTCCCACTAGTATATACAAGCCAAGTTCTATAATAAAAAATTCCCACTAGTATATGTAAGTGACAATATAGGAGACTCTCTATCATGAAGATCATGGTGCTACTTTGAAGCACAAGTGTGGTAAAAGGATAGTAGCATTGCCCTTCTCTCTTTTTTCTCATTTTTTTATTTGGGCCTTCTCTCATTTTTTTGGCCTCTTTTTTTTCATCCGGATTCTCATCCCGACTTGTGGGGGAATCATAGTCTCCATCATCCTTTCCTCACGTGTGACAATGCTCTAATAATGAAGATCATCACACTTTTATTTACTTACAACTCAAGAATTACAACTTGATACTTAGAACAAGATATGACTCTATATGAATGCCTCCGGTGGTGTACCGGGATGTGCAATGAATCAAGAGTGACATGTATAAATAAAAGATGAAAGGTGGCTTTGCCACAAATATGATGTCAACTACATGATGATGCAAAGCTAGCTATATGACAATGATGGAGCGTGTCATAATAAACGGAACGGTGGAAACTTGCTTGGAAATATATCTCGGAATGGCTATGGAAATGCCATAATAGGTAGGTATGGTGGCTGTTTTGAGGAAGTTATATGGTGGGTTTATGGTACCGGCGAAAGTTGCGCGATACTAGAGAGGCTAGCAATGGTGGAAGGGTGAGAGTGCGTATAATCCAGGACTCAACATTAGTCATAAAGAACTCACATACTTATTGCAAAAATCTATTAGTTCTTGAATCGGAGTACTACACGCATGCTCCTAGGGGGATAGATTGGTAGGAAAAGACCATCGCTCGTCCCCGACCGCCACTCATAAGGAAGACAATCAATAAATAAATCATGCTCCAACTTCATCACATAATGGTTCACCATACGTGCATGCTATAGGAATCACAAACTTTAACACAAGTATTTCTCAAATTCACAATTACTCACTAGCATAACTCTAATATCACCATCTTCATATCTCAAAACAATCATAAGGAATCAAACTTCTCATAGTATTCAATGCACTTTATATGAAAGTTTTTATTATATCCCTCTTGGATGCCTATCATAATAGGACTAAATTTATAACCAAAGCAAATTACCATGCTGTTTAAAGACTCTCAAAGTAATATAAGTGAAGCATGAGAGTTCAACAATTTCTATAAAATGAAACCACCGCCGTGCTCTAAAAAGATATAAGTGAAGCACTAGAGCAAAATTGCCTAGCTCAAAAGATATAAGTGAAGCACATAGAGTATTATAATAAATCACGATGCATGCGTATCTCTCTCATAAGGTTTGTACAGCAAGGGTGATTGTGGCAAACTGAAAAGCAAAGACTCAAATCATACAAGACGCTCCAAGCAAAACACATATCATGTGGTGAATAAAAATATAGCCTCAAGTAAAATTACCAATAGATGAAGACGAAAGAGGGGATGCCTTCCGGGGCATCCCCAAGATTAGGCTCTTGGTTATCCTTGAATATTACCTTGGGGTGCCTTGGGAATCCCCAAGCTTAGGCTCTTGCCACTCCTTATTCCTTAGTCCATCAAATCCTTACACAAAACTTGAAAACTTCACAACACAAAACTCAGCAGAAAATCTCATAAGCTCCTTTAGTATAAGAAAATAAATCACCACTTTTGGTACTGTTGTGAACTAATTCTTTATTTATATTGGTGTAATATCTACTACATTCCGACTTTCCATGGTTCATACCCCATGATACTACCCATAGATTCATCAAAATAAGCAAACAACACATAGAAAACATAATCTGTCAAAAATAGAACAGTCTGTAGCAATCTGGATATTTCAAATACTTCTGTAACTCCAAAAGTTCTAAAACATTAGGACAACCTAAGCAATTTGTTTATTAATATTCTGCAAAAAGAATCAGTATTTTATCACGCTTCTGTTAAAAACAGAAATTATTTTGCTGGGCGCAAAAGTTTCTGTTTTTTCAGCAAGATCAAATCAACTATCACCTTAAGCTATCCCAAATGTCTTACTTGGCACAAACACTAATTAAAACACAAAACCTCATCTAACCCGTGGCTAGATGAATTATTTATTGCAAAACATAATCTAAAAAGCAAAAACAAAAATAAAATTGGGTTGCCTACCAACAAGCGCTGTTGTTTAACGCCCTTAGCTAGGCATAAAACACAAATAGATCTAGGTATTGTCATCTTTGGTATGCAATCCATAAGTAGCTCGCATAATAGATTCATATGGAAATTTAATTTTCTTTCTTGGAAAGTGTTCCATGCCCTTCCTTAACGGAAATTGAAATCTAATGTTTCCTTCTTTCATATCAATAATTGCACCAATCGTTCTAAGGAAAGGTCTACCAAGAATAATAGGACATGTAGGATTGCGATCTATATCAAGAACAATGAAATATACGGGCACATAATTCCTATTTGCAACAATAATAACATAATTAATCCTTCCCATAGGTTTCTTAATAGTGGAATCCGCAAGATGCAAATTTAAAGAACAATCATCAAATTCACGGAAACCTAACACATCACATAAAGTTTTTGGAATCGTGGAAACGCTAGCACCCAATTCACACAAAGCATGGCCCTCATAATCTTTAATCTTAATTTTAATAGTAGGTCCCCACTCATCATAAAGTTTTCTAGGGATAGAAACTTCCAATTCAAGTTTTTCTTCAAAAGATTGCATCATAGCATCAACAATATGTTTAGTAAAAGCTTTGTTTTGATTATAAGCATGAGGAGAATTCAACATGGATTGCAACAAGGAAATACAATCTATCAAAGAACCATTATCATAATTAAATTCCTTGAATCCAAAAGAGTGGGTTCATTGCTACTTAAAGTTTTGACCTCTCCAATCCCACTTTTATCAATTTTTGCATCAAGATCTAAAAACTCCGAATCATTGGGACGCCTTTTAACTAAAGTTGACTCATCTCCAGTCCCATCTTTTTCAAGATTTATATAGGAAAACAAAGATTCAATAGGAGTCACATCAATCACTTTAAGATCATCATTATTTAAAGACTCCGGTTTAGCGACCATCTTATTTAGTAGAGTAGCTTGTTTATCAGAAATTTGGCGTACTAAATTTTCAAGATGAGCAAACTGAGATTTCAAACCATCAATTCCTTAAACATGTCATCGAGCTCTTTATTCATGTATTCCATAAAGTTTTTCTGCTCCTTAAGCTTGTTTCTAAAGAAACTATTATGCTCAAATTGTAAAGACATGAACCTCCTAACATTATTTTCAATTTCTTCCATCCTCCTAGGTGAGGTTCAATGTTCTTTGGTTGAGCCATAAAGGCAAGCAAGCACACCAACACACGAGCACACAAAAACCAAGCGAAGAAGATGAACGGAAGAGGGGCGAAGAAAAGGCAAATCTTTTCGAAAATCGTTTTAGAAGTGGGGGAGAGGTAATGAGAGGCAAATGGCGAATAATGTAATGCAAGAGATGAGAGTTTATGATGGGTACTTGGTATGTCTTGACTTGGCGTTGATTTCCCCAGCAACGGCACCAGACATTCTTCCTGCTACTTCTTGAGCTTGCGTTGGTTTTTTCCTTGAAGAGGAAAGGGTGATGCAGAAAAGTAGAGTAAGTATTTCCCTCAGTTTGAGAACCAAGGTATCAGTCCAGTAGGAGATAACGCTCAAGTCACCGAATACCTGCACAAACAATCAAACAACTTGCACCCAACATGATAAAGGGGTTGTCAATCCCTTCACGGTTACTTGAAAAAGTAACATCTGATAGAGAGAGATAAACGGTAAAGTAAATATTTTTGGTATTTTTGGCTACTAGATCGGAAACTAAAAGATTGCAAAATAGTAGATCGGAAAGTTATATGATGGAAAATAGACCCGGGGGCCATAGGTCTCAAGATAGAAAATATTACGGTGGGTGAACAAGTTACTGCCAAGCAAGCGCAAAGTTATGACGATATCTAAGGCAATGATCATGAATATAGGCATCATGTCCGTGTCAAGTAGACCAAAACGATTCTGCATCTACTACTATTACTCCACACATCAACGCTATCCGGCATGCATCTAGAGTATTAAGTTCATAAAGAACGGAGTAACGCATTAAGCAAGAAGACATGATGTAGAGGAATTAACTCAAGCAATATGATGAAAACCCCATCTTTTTATGCTCGATGGCAACAATACAATACGTGCCTTGCTGCCCCTACTGTCATTGGGAAAGGACACCACAAGATTGAACCCAAAGCTAAGCGCTTCTCCCATTGCAAGAAAAACCAATCTAGTTGGCCAAACTAAACCGATGGTTCGAAGCGAATTACAAAGATATCAAATCATGCATAAAAGAATTCAGAGAAGATTCAAATAATATTCATAGATAAGCTAATCATAAATCCACAATTCATCGGATCTCGGCAAACACACCGCAAGAAAGTATTACATCGAATAGATCTCCAAGAACATCGAGGACAACATGGTATTGAGAATCAAAGAGAGAGAAGAAGCCATCTAGCTACTAGCTATGAACCCGTAGGTCTGTGGTAAACTACTCACGCTTCATCGAAAGGGCAATAGAGTTGATGTAAAAGCCTTCCGTGATCGAATCCCCCTCTGGTAGGACGTCGGAAAAGGCACCTAGATGGGATCTCACGGGTACAGAAGGTTGCGGCGGTGGAAAAGTGTTTTCGTGGATGCCTCTGTTGGTTTGGGGATATATGGGAATATATAGGTGCACGAGGGGCCCACAAGGGTGGGGGCGCGCCCTACCCCCTGGGCGTGCCCTCCGTCCTTGTGGCCGTCTCGTGGCTCTTCTGACTTCATCTCCAAGTCTTCTGGTCCAAGAAAAATCATCGCGAAAATTTTATTCCGTTTGGACTTCGTTTGGTATTCCTTTTCCGCGAAACTCAAAACAGGGAAAAAAACAGGAACTGGCACTAGGCTCTAGGTTAATAGTTTAGTCCCAAAAATAATATAAAATAGCATATTAATGCATATAAAACATCCAAAATAGATAATATAATAGCATGGAACAACAAAAAATTATAGATAGGTTGGAGACGTATCAATATCTAGTTGGTAAGATTGCCTTGGAAGTGGCTTTTGGCGATGGCTATGACTACAGAGCAGAGATGTTATGGTTTGAAGTGGTTAAGGTCAAGAGCCCTTATCATGGCTTGTTCGAACGGCCGGCTTACGCCAAATTTATGGCGCGGCCTTGTTATGTTTATTTACAGCTTAAGATGCCTGGATGTAAGGATACTATTACGGTCCATGGTAACCGACAGATTGCTTTGGAATGTGAAGAAGGAGATGCTCCCTATGCTGAATCAGCCTGTTCCACTGAGGGGCTTAAATTTTATAAGGATAATGTTGACCCGCCTGATATGACCCCTTTGAAGAAGCCCACGATCGAGCAAGACCCTTCGTTGAAGTTTAAGTCGGCTGATGATACTAAGCAGGTTGACTTTGTCCCTGGCGAATCATCTCAGCAGTTCACAGTGGGGGCTAACATGGATCCTAAATAGGAAAGCGCGCTCATCGAGCTCATCCATGAAAATCGGGACATCTTTGCATGGAAACCTTCTGACATGCCAGGTGTACCGAGAGAATTTGCTGAGCACACTCTTAATATGGATCCTAAATTTAAGCCTGTCAAGCAGTTTCTTCGTCATTTCAATGAAGAACGACGCAAGGCCATTGGAGAAGAGGTGGCCCGGCTCTTGGCAGCCGGGTTTATTGTGGAAGTCTTTCATCTGGAGTGGTTGGCTAACCTGGTGCTGGTGCTTAAGAAGAATGGTGCTTGGCATACGTGTGTTGAATACATAGATCATAACAAAGCTTGTCTAGCTAATCCGTTTGCTCTCCCTCATATTGACCAGATTATTGATGCCACGACGGCTTTTGAGAGTTTATGTTTTCTGGATACTAAGCAGGTTAAGCCCCTATCTTTCTCTGTGTCCGATTGAAGCTTTGAACACATAAGTATCGCGTGAGTGTTAGCAATTGTGAAAGACTAAATGATAGTTGAGTATGTGGACTTGCTGAATAGCTCTTATATTGACTCTTTCTGATGTTATGATAAACTGCAATTGCTTCAATGACTGAGATCATAGTTTGTTAGTTTCAATAAAGTTTCTAATTCATACTTTACCTTGTGAATTTACTTTAGCACAAGAAATTATATGACAATATATGTTGCTGTTCTAAAGATGATCATGATGCCCGCATGTCCATATTTTATTTTATCAACACCTGTATCTCTAACACATGTGGACATATTTTTCGATATCGGCTTTTACTTGACGACAAGCGAGGTCTAACTTGGGGGAGTTGATACGTCCATTTTGCATCATGCTTTTACATTGATATTTATTGCATTATGGGCTGTAATTACATATTATATCACAATACTTATGCCTTTTCTCTCTTATTTTATAAGGTTTACATGAAGAGAGAGAATGCCGGCAGCTGGAATTCTGGACTTGAAAAGGAGCAAATATTAGAGACCTATTCTGCACAACTCCAAAAGTCCTGAAACTTCACGGAGAATTATTTTGGAATATATTAAAAATATTGGGCAAATAAAGCACCAGAGGGGGGGCACCTGCCACCCACAAGGGTGGAGGGCGCACCCCCTACCTTGTGTGCCACCTGGCAGGCCCCCGATGCCCATCTTCTACTATATGGTGTCTTTTGACCTGGAAAAAAATCAGAAGGAAGCTTTCGGGACAAAGTGCCGCCATCTCGAGGCGGAACTTGGCCAGAACCAATCTAGGGCTCCGGCGAAGCTATTCTGCTGGGGAAACTTCCCTCCTGGAGGGGGAAATCGAAGCCATCGTCATCACTAACGATCCTCTCATCGAGAGGGGGTCAATCTCCATCCACATATTCACCAGCACTATCTACTCTCAAACCCTAGTTCATCTCTTGTATCCGATCTTTGTCTCAAAACCTCAGATTGGTACCTGTGGGTTGCTAGTAGTGTTGATTACTCCTTATAGTTGATGCTAGTTGGTTTATTCGATGGAAAATCATATGTTTAGATCCTTAATGATGATTAATACTCCTCTGGTTATGAACATGAATATGCTTTGTCAGTAGTTACGTTTGTTCCTGAGGACATGGGAGAAGTCTTGTTATAAGTAATCATGTGAATTTAGTATTCATTCGATATTTTGATGAGATGTGTGTTGTCTTTCCTCTAGTGGTGTTATGTGAAAGTCGACCACATGACACTTCACCATGATTTGGGCCTAGGGGAAGGCATTGGGAAGTAATAAGTAGATGATGGCTTGCTAGAGTGACAGAAGCTTAAACCCTTGTTTATGCGTTGCTTCGTAAGGGGCTGATTTGGATCCATATGTTTCATGCTATGGTTAGATTTATCTTAATTCTTCTTTCATAGTTGCGGATGCTTGCGAGAGGGGAAAATCATAAGTGGGAGGCTTGTCCAAGGAAGGGCAGCAACCAAGCACCAGTCCACGCACATATCAAATTAACAAAGTAACGAACGCGAATCATATGAGCATGATGAAAACTAGCTTGACAGTAATTCCCATGTGTCCTCAGGAGCAGTTTGCTTTATATAAGAGTTCGTCCAAGCTTGTCCTTTGATACAAAATGGATTGGGCCACCTTGCTGCACCTTAATTACTTTTGTTACTTGTTACCCGTTATGAATTATCTTATCACACAAGTATATGTTACCGATAATTTCAGTGCTTACAGAGAATACCTTGCTGAAAACCGCTTGTCATTTCCTTCTACACCTCATTGGGTTCGACACTCTTACTTATCTAAAGGACTACGATAGATACCCTATACTTGTTGGTCATCAAGACTCTTTTCTGGCGCTATTGTCGGGGAGTGAAGCGCCTTTGGTAAGTGGAATTTGGTAAGGAAACATTTATATAGTGTGCTGAAATTTACTGTCACTTGTTACTATGGAAAATAATCATTTGAGAGGCTTGTTCGGGGTATCTTCACCTAGACCGGAAGAGCAAAGAGTTGCTCCTCAACCTACTGCACCTACTAAAGATATTTATTATGAAATCCCTTCGGGTATGATAGAGGAACTGCTGGCTAATCCTTAGCAGGAGATGGAACATTACATCCTGATATGAACCTAATCTATGTGGATGAAATTTGTGGATTATTTAAGCTTGCAGGTTTGCCCGAGGATGTTGTCAAGAATAAGGACTTCCCTTTATCTTTGAAGGGAAAGACATTGGCTATGTGATGATGTTGGATCTTGGAACTACAATCGATTGAAATTGGAATTTCATCAGAAGTTTTATCCTATGCATATGGTTCATCATGATCAGAATTATATATATCATTTTTGGCCTTGTGAAGGAGAAAGTATCGCTCAAGCTTGGGGGAGGCTTAAATCAATGTTATATTCATGCCCCAATCATGAGCTCTCAAGAGAAATTATTATTCAGAATTTTTATGCTTGGCTTTCTCATAATGATCGATCCATTCTCAGTACTTCTTGTACTGGTTCTTTTATGAAGAAGACTATTGAATTCAAATGGGATTTATTGGAAAGAATTAAATGCAACTCTGAAGATTGGGAACTCGGCGAAGGTAAGGAGTCAGGTATAAACCTTAAGTTTGATTGTGTTAAATCCTTTATGGATACCGATGCTTTTCATGATTTTAGCACTAAATATGGACTTGACTCTGAGATAGTAGCTTCTTTTTGTGAATCTTTTTCTACTCATGTTGATCTCCCTAAGGAGAAGTGGTTTAAATATCATCCTCCCATTGAAGTTAAAATAGTAGAACCTATTGAATTTGAAGAAGAAACTATTACTTATAATGTTGACCCTATTGTTCCTACTGCTTATATTGAGAAACCACCTTTTCCTGTTGGAATAAAGGATCATGCTAAAGCTTCAACTATGGTTCATAAGAGTTATACTAGAACACCAACAACCCTTGAGAAAATTAAAGTTGAACCTAGTATTGGTATGGTTAGAGATTTCTTGGTTGATAATATTGATGGGCATGTTATTTATTTCTGTGATGAAGCTGCTAGAATTGCTAAACCTGATATTAAAGATAAACATAGACCAGTTGTTGGCACGCCTGTTGTTTTTGTTAAAATTGGAGATCATTGTTATCATGGCTGATGTGATGTGGGTGCTAGTGTGGGTGCAATTCCTTATACCTTGTACCAAGAAATTATGAATGATATTGCACCTGCTGAGATAGAAGATATTGATGTTACTATTAAGCTTGCGAACAAAGATACTATATCACCAATTGGGATTGTTAGAGATGTTGAAGTCTTGTGTGGGAAAATAAAATACCCTATTGATTTCTTGTTCTTGCTTCCCCACAAGATGATTTTAATTTGGAGCATGATGCTAAACCAGTTGTTGATCACCAACGACAGTTAAATCCTAAGATGAAAGAAGTGGTAAGAAATGAAATACTAAAGCTTCTAGAGGCAGGTATAATTTATCCTATTGCTGATAGTAGATGGGTAAGTCCAGTTCATTGTGTCCCTAAGAAGGGAGGTATTACTGTTGGTCCTAATGATAAGAATGAATTGACCCCACAAAGAATTGTTACAGGTTATAGAATGGTAATTGATTTTCACAAATTAAACAAAGCTACTAGAAAAGATCATTACCCTCTACCTTTTATTGATCAAATGCTATAAAGACTATCCAAACATACACATTTTTGCTTTCTAGGTGGTTATTCTGGTTTTTCTCAAATACCTGTGCCAAAAGATGATCAGGAAAAGACCACTTTTACTTGCCCTTTCAGTACTTTCGCTTATAGACGTATGCCTTTTGGTTTATGCAATGCACCTACTACCTTTCAAAGGTGTATGACTGCTATATTCTTTGACTTTTGTGAAAAGATTGTTGAGATTTTCATGCTTGACTTCTCCATTTACGGAACTTTTTTTGATGATTGCTTAAGCAACCTTGATCGAGTTTTGCAGAGATGTGAAGAAACTAATCATGTCTTGAATTGGGAGAAGTGCCACTTTATGGTTAATGAAGGTATTGTCTTGGGGCATAAAATTCCTGAAAGGGGTATTGAAGTTGATAAAGCTAAAGTAGATGCTATTGAAAAGATGCCGTGTCCTAAAGATATCAAAGGTATAAGAATTTTCCTTGGTCATGCTAGTTTCCATAGGAGGTTTATTAAAGACTTCTCTAAAATTTCTAGGCCTCTCACTAATCTCTTGCAAAAAGATGTTCTTTTGTTTTTTATGATGATTGTGTAGAACATTTGAAATACTTAAGAAAGCCTTGATTTCTGCATCTATTGTTCAGCTACCTGATTGGAATTTACCATTTGAAATTATGTGTGATGCTAGTGATTACGCTGTTGGTGCTGTTCTAGGACAAAGAGTTGATAAGAAGTTGAATTTTATTCATTATGCTAGTAAAACTCTAGACAGTGCCCAGAGAAATTATGCTACTACTGAAAAAGAATTTTTGGCAGTTGTTTTTGCTTGTGATAAGTTCAGATCTTATATTGTTGATTCCAAAGTAACTGTTCACACTGATCATGCTGCTATCAAATATCTTATGGAAAAGAAAGATGCTCAACTTAGACTTATTAGATGGTTTCTCTTGCTACAAGAATTTGATTTGCATATTATTGATAGAAAGGGAGCTTAGAACCCTGTTGCAGACAACTTGTCTAGGTTAGAGAATGTTCTTGATGACCCACTGCCTATTGATGATAGTTTTTGTGATGAACAATTAGCTATCATAAATGCTTCTCGTAATACTCCATGGTATGCTGATTATGCTAATTACATTGCTGCTAAATTTATACCACCTAGTTTCACATACCAGCAAAAGAAAAGGTTTTCTATGATTTAAGACATTACTTTTGGGATGAACCACACCTTTATAAAGGAGTAGATGGTGTTATTAGACGTTGTGTACCTGAGCATGAACAGGAACAGATCCTACGCAAGTGCCACTCTGAGTCTTACGGAGGACACCACGCTAGAGATAGAACTGCACATAAGGTATTGCAATCTGGTTTTTACCGGCCTACTCTCTTCAAGGATGCTCGTAAGTTTGTCTTGTCTTGTGATGAATGCCAGAGAATTGGCAATATTAGTAGATGTCAGGAAATGCATATGAATTATTCACTTGTTATTGAACCATTTGATGTTTGGGGCTTTGATTATATGGGACCTTTTCCTTTCTCTAATGGGTATACACATATTTTAGTTGATGTTATTACGTTACTAAGTGGGTAGAAGCTATCCCAACTAGTAGTGCTGATCATAACACTTCTATTAAGATGTTAAAGAAGTTATTTCTCCGAGGTTTGGAGTCCTTAGATATTTAATGACTGATGGTGGTTCACATTTTATTCATGGTGCTTTCCGTAAAATGCTTGCTAAATATGATGTTAACCATACACTACAGGAATCACGCACTTTGCAGCCTGCCATGGCTGACGGCAAAGGCCTTTGCCGTCAGCTAGCAGATGGCAACAGGTCTGACTGAATAAGCTACGGCAAAGGGCACTTTACCGTCTACTAGCGGATGGCAAAGATGAAATGGTCTTTGCCGTCCGCCAACAGACGACAAAGGACCTGGATGGCACACGTGGCAGCTTAGGGCCGTTAAGGGGTTAACGGCGTGCTTTGCCGTCCGCTGGCAGACGGCCAAGACCTTTGCATCTTTGTCGTCTGCCAGCGGATGCCAAAGTGCACAAATATGCCAGCCTAGATGCCCCCCAGGTAGCTGCCACATGGCACGCTATGCCGTCTGCTAGCAGATGGCAAAGCTACCAAATAGACAGCCCAATGCACCCCAGGTTGCACAGGTAGATGCCATGTGGCAGCTTTGCCGTCTGCTGGCTGATGGCAAAGCTCTTTGCCGTCTGCCAGCAGACGACAAACAGCCTGTACAACCCCTGTTTTTCCTGTTTTTTCTTAAATTCATTCAATTTCATAGAATTTCACAGATATATATATACACACATTTGAAAATACTTTCAACAAGCATAACAACACATATACATACCAAATCATATCCCTGTCATATGGATATGATCATCCAACACATATACATACCAAATGAAAAGTCCATATGCAACATATATAGCTAGCCAACATATCCAACAACAAGCATACAATGGTTTCATCCATACATACATATATAGGTAGCAAGTTTCACATTGTTCATCCTACAAAATCAAAACAAAAAGGAAGAATAAGGAGAAGAGTAGACTCCATCAATGCAAGCTTCCTCATTGAAAGCAAATCTGCAAATTGGGAAAGAAGAAAGTTAGAAGAAGAAGAAGACTAGCTAGAAGAAGAAGAAGAATTTTTCTTCTCTTTCTATTTCTCCTCTCCTCTTCTTTATCTTCTTCTTCTTCTTGTTGTTCTAACTAAGGTAGGTAAAAGGCCATTTTTAGCTAAGCTAGGTAAAAATGCTAAGTGTAGGTCATTTTAGAGGTAAGCTAGGTAAATAGGTCATTTTGGAGCTTAGTAAGGTTATTATGTCATTTTCATGGAAAATAAGCTAAGTCTGTGTCATTTTGGAGGTAACAAAGATTATCATGCCATTTTGACCTAAGTATGCTAAGTATGTCATAAATGAACTGAAGAAGCTAAGTATAGGTCATTTTTGAGCTAACCTAGGTAGTTATGCCATTTTTGACCTAAGTAAGCTAATTATGTCATAAATGAACTAGTTAAACTAAGTATAGATCATTATTGCGCTATCCTAGGTGGTTATGCCATTTTTTAGCTAACTAAGCATATTAAGTCATTTAGGAGGAAAAATGCTAAGTATAGGCCATTTTATAGCTATCCTAGGTAAAGTATAGGTCAACTAAGCTTATTATGTCAATTTGGAGAAAAATAAGGTAAGTATAGGTCATTTTTGTGGTAACCTAGGTGATGATGCCATTTTTGAGCCATCTTACGTAAGTAAAGCTCATTTTTTATCTAACTTAGGTAATTATGCCATTTAGGAGGAAAATAAGCTAAGTATGCATTTGTTAAGCAAAACACTAGAGAAAACTTACCCCCATCACAACAAATGCGATGAAGATCGAAACTAAGGTAACAATTGATCCAACGGCATAATGATACCAAGCCTCATTATCAATGGCATATTTTATAATCTTCTTAAGCTTCAGGCGCATTGCATCCATCTTCAAGCGCATTGCATTCATCTTCATCTTGTGATCATCGACGACATCAGCAACATACAACTCCAATGTCATCTTCTCTTCTTCAATTCTTTTAATTTTTTCTTTCAAATACTCATTTTCTTTTTCAACTAAATTTAACTTCTCGACAAGAGGGTCGGTTTCAAATTTCGGTTCACATACCTCCTAGATTAAGATATCTCTATGTCAACTTGATGGCCATAATTGTCATAAATGCGAAATGCAACAAATAGTTATGAAAGAGAATTTACCACATCCGAAACATAAAGCGGGCGAGGGCCGACGGGGACGGACATCAAGACCATGGCACTATGTATAAGAAACAATCATACAAAGTAAGAAAATTATACAAGTAACTATATAAATCATACAATCATACAAGTAACTATATAAATCAAGTACAACATAAAAAATTGAATACCTAATAATAATCTGGTCGTCGAGTTCAATAAATGCTCTGGGATCAATAAATGCATCATCATCATCACTATCAGTAATGACGTGCTCATCATCATCATTAATAAATGCATCATCATGTGGAAGGCCACCTTTACGTAATCGGTCAAGCATTGACAGGTCATCCGCAACAGTAACCTCTTCTAGTTCAGGCTCTTCTTGTTCTGGCTCAGGGGTGAAGTCGGGTTCACTGTCTCTGTCTACTTCCATGTTCTGGGGTGAAGTAGAGCGGTTCTTGAAACATTTTGGAAAGACGTATTTCTTGGAAGAATTCTCCTTCATATGTGTATGGGTTAATCTGAGGTTCATAATCCTCTTCATTGGGGGGAGGTGGTCTAACACGTGGTGGCACTTCATAAACGACATCCCAACCATTGAGATTTGGATCACTTTGACAGGCACACGGTAGATAGAAAACTTGGGTTGCCTGTTGAGCCATAATATAAACATTGGGAACATCCAAATGGTTGCTTTGTTTGATTTCCACTAGCCCTATATGTTCATGAGTCCTTCTAGTCTCCTTTGGCTGGAACCAATAATATTTGAAGACTACGACGTTTGGTGGGTTTGCACCATAGACTTGAAGTTCATAAATTGCTTCAACTCTTCCATAATACTCGGTATCTCCTTCGCCGATAGCAGAGACACAACAATTTGTAGACTTTCTGTTGGCCCTAGATAGCTCTTTGCCATAGGTACGAAAGCGATACCCGTTGATGTCGTATTTGTCAAATGAACGGACCTTAAAGTCAAAACCATTAGAGACTTATCTCAATTCGGCGTCCATAAACTCTGAATTACCCTACAAGTTTAATACGAAAGGGATTGTTGCATTAGCCACAAATTAGACGAAGAAATGAAATGGTCTAATGGAAACTACTGTTTGTTTGAACCAAGAGATGAAACCGGGATAGCCGCCTCCATGCTTTGCTAGAAGCTCATACTCTTCGACGTAATCCTTTTCGATCACCGCTCCATATGACAATTTGGCGACGTATCGACTGTATCAAATTTATCCAGGAATAAGAGGAGTTCAAAGGAATTAGAAGTTGCGAAACAATGTACCGAGAACTTACTCGATGTACGGCCGCACTTCTGTTAGGTTGGTGAACATATACAACGAAATGATCTGCCATTCTTCGAAATCCAACGTTAAGGAATTAGAAGCACCGGCTAGTGCGATATCCCCTTTGAATAGGCTGAGGTTGGATCCACCCTTTTTAGGGTCGTCAGCATTGTACCGAGGCTTCGAATTATGCAAATGAAGATTTTTGGCTTCGTAGTGTGCTGTCACGAAGTTTGCCGCCTCCTCAGTAATGAATACCTCAGCCATCGATGCTTCAATTCTACGTTTATTTTTACATTTTGCTTGTAGCGTCTTCTGCATCCTCTCAGTTGCATAGCACGAACGATTTTGCACGGGCCCCCCAATCTTGCCTCGGCTGGGAGATGCAAAATCAAATGCTGCATTGGATTAAAGAAGCCTGGCGGAAAGATCTTCTCTAACTTGCAGATCAACTCCAGCGCCAACTCTTCCATTTCTTCTAGCAGGTCAGGCGATAGTTCTTTCGCACAAAGAACACAGGAAATAGCTCAGCTCTGCCAGTACTAGCCATTCATCCTCAGGGATGAAGCCATGCAACATCACCGGCATTACCCGCTCAATCCATATGTGCCAATCATGACTCTTGAGACCAAATATCTTCAATTTATCAAGACTCACTCCCCTCTTTAGATTCGTTGCACACCCATCGGGGAGCATCAACTGCTTTTGCACCCACAAGATAATTTCCCTCGTAGCTGGCCTTCCAAGATTGAACCATGCCTTTGGCTTCATCCAGTTCTGCTTTCCTTTCGATTCTTTCATGTTTTGTAACGGTCTATGATACGTCTCCAACGTATCTATAATTTTTTATGGTTCCATCCTGTTATATTATCTATTTTGGATGTTTTATATGCATTAATATGCTATTTTATATGATTTTTGGGACTAACCTATTAACCTAGAGCCCAATGCCAGTTTCTGTTTTTCCTTGTTTTAGAGTTTCGCAGAAAAGGAACACCAAACGGAGTCCAAATAGAATAAAACTTTCACCATGATTTTTCTTGGACCAGAAGACACCCAGGAGACTTGGAGTGCAAGCCACAGGAGCCTCGAGGCGGCCACAAGGGTGAAGGGCGCCCCCCGACCTTGTGGGCCCCTCGTAGCTCCCCTGACCTAATTCTTTCGCCTATATATACTCTTATACCCCAAAAACATCCAGGGGAGCCACGAAACCACTTTTCCACCGCCGCAGCCTTATGTACCCATGAGATCCCATCTTGGGGCCTTTTCCGACATCCTGCCGGAGGGGGAATCGATCACGGAGGGCTTCTACATCAACACCATTGCCTCTCCGATGAAGCCTGAGTAGTTTACTTCAGACCTACGGGTCCATAGCTAGTAGCTAGATGGCTTCTTCTCTCTCTTTGATTCTCAATACAAAGTTCTCCTCGATGTTCTTGGAGATCTATTCGATGTAATACTCTTTTGCGGTGTGTTTGCCGAGATCTGCTGAATTGGGGATTTATGATCAGCTTATCTATGAATATTATTTGAATCTCCTCTGAATTCTTATATGCATGGTTTGATATCTTTGCAAGTCTCTTCGAACTATCGATTTGGTTTGGCCAACTAGATTGGTTTTTCTTGCTATGGGAGAAGTGCTTAGTTTCAGGTTCAATCTTGCGGTGTCCTTTCCTAGTGACAGTAGGGGTAGCAAGGCACGTATTGTATTGTTGCCATCGAGGATAAAAAGATGGGGTTTTCATCATATTGTTTGAGTTAATTCCTCTACATCATGTCATCTTGCTTAAAGTGTTACTCCGTTCTTTATGAACTTAATACTCTAGATGCATGCTGGATAGCGGTCGATGTGTGGAGTAATAGTAGTAAATGCAGGCAGGAGTCGGTCTACTTGACACGGACGTGGTTCCTATATTCATGATCATTGCCTTAGATATCGTCATAACTTTGCACTTTTCTATCAATTGCTCAGCAGTAATTTGTTCAATCACCGTAATAATTTCTATCTTGAGAGAAGCCTCTAGTGAAACCTATGGCCCCCGGGTCTATTTTACATCATATTAGTTTCCCTCAACTTTCCGATTTCTGTCGTTGTTCTCTTATTTTGCAATCTTTACTTCCCGTTCCATAAACCAAAAATACCAAAAATATTACTTTACCGTTTATCCATCTCTATCAGATCTCACATTGCGAATAACCGTGAAGGGATTGACAACCCCGTTGTCGCGTTGGTTGCAAGTTGGTGTTTGTTTGTGCAGGTATTCTGTGGCTTGTTGTGTAGTCTCCTACTGGATTGATACCTTGGTTCTCAAAACTGAGGGAAATACTTATGCTCCTTTGCTGCATCACCTTGCCTCTTCAAAGGAAAAACCAACGCAAGCTCAAGAGATGGCAGTCTATCACATAGTGCCTCCAGATCAACTCTAGCCTTAGTACTATCTTTTGACTTCCCCTCTGTGCCGAACAATGTACCAAAAAGTGCCTCGACGATATTCTTTTCAGTGTGCATCACGTTGATGTTGTGTGGGCAAAGGAGGACTTTGAAGTAAGGCAGATCCCACAAGCATGTCTTGTGAGTCCAGGCATGTTTTGATTTATACCCCTTGAAATACCCTGGACGCTCTGGATCTGGCTCGAGAGCATTTAACTGATCCAGGGTCTCTTGGCCTATCAACGCAGGTGGTGCAGAGTTTTTGACAACTCTACCTTTGATGAACTTCTTCTTGTGTTTCCTAAACTTATGGCGAGGATCCAGGAACTGTCTATGCATGTCAAAGAAAGAAAACTTGCGACCGGCCTGAAGCCAACGAAACTCAAGAGCTCCCTTGCATGTGGGGCACGGGAACCTTCCATGCACACACCAGCCAACGAATAGCGCATACACCGGCAAGTCATGCGTCGAGTACATGTACCAGACACGCATTATGAAGTTCTGTTTACTAAAGGCGTCGTATGTCTTGAATGCATTATCCCAGGCTTCTTGCAATTCGTCCTTCAACGGCTGCATGTACACATTCATATTCTTCCCCGGATAGTTGGGCCTTGGAATTATCAACATCAGGAAAATGTTCTTTCTTTGCATAATCTGTCCGGGGGGAGGGAGATTGAGTGGAAAGACAAATACGGGCGAACAACTGTATTGGGCTGCCGTCAGACCAAACACACTGGACCCATCTGTGCTGATGGCGACTCGAGGATGCCTCGGATCTGCCGCTTTGTCATCATGTAATGCATCGAAGCGCTTCCATGCTTCACCGTCCGAGGTGTGCACCATCATCAGCTTCCCATCTGCATCTAGGTGGATTCTTTTGCCCGTTTTGTGCCATGTCATCTGTCTGGCCGTCTCTTCGACCATGAAAAGATGTTGAAGTCTTGGTACGATTGGCATATACCGAAGAACATTAACGGGGATTTTGGTCTGCGTCTTCTCACCCATACCGTTGTCTACCACAACATACCTGGATGACTTGCAAATGGGACAATAGTTCAAGTCCGCATACAAAAGCCTAAATAAGGCACATCCTTTCTCACAGGCATGTATCTTCTCATAGGGCATCTTAAGAGCACGGAGGATTTTGTCTGACTGGTATTGGTTTGCAGGTAGTAGATGGCCTTTGGGTAGAAAATGTCCAAACACTGTCGTCATTGCGTCGTAGCATTCTCTGCCCAAGTTGGGTTGAGCATTCAGAGCCATTATTTGTGAGCGAGGAGAGGATGTTTTGAAGACTCCAACATTTCATTATAGGCCTTTGCAGATTCCTCCATCTCATCGTTTGAGTCCCTAGCATCATCAAAGTCTTGCACCATGTCTTGCATCCCGGTACCATGCTCGTTGGTGCGACGACGAAGCACCTCAGCTCTGGAACGTTGGGCAGACTCGCCATGAAATGTCCACACCGTATAATCTGGCATAAAACCCCTCTTTTGTGGGTGCTTGCTCATTTCATGCTCTGTCCTCTTGTGCCAATTGTTGCACCCGGCACATGGGGCGCCATGTTGTCCTCTTGATAGAGGCGAAGGTGTCCCGATGTTTCGATGAGATAGCAATCGTTTTCTATGGGATTCGACTTTGACGATTCGACTACGAACGTGCGAAGACGTCGCGCCTTAGCAATCGCTAAACCAACTTCCGAGGGGTTATTGACCATGCCGGAGCATGATCAACCTGACGACAAGGGTCTATTTCCTGCGAGCAAACGAAGAACAAGCAAGAAACTGAGATTGCAATCTGGATATTGCGAATAAAAGAGGAAAACTTTATTAATGAAGGTGGGGTTCTGTGACGCCTTGGTCTGGTCGTTGAACACAAACGAAGTACGCGAAGTTGCAGCTATGGCGAACTTTTAATCTAAACAAAACCCAAAGTCCAAATGATGCCCTAAGGGCTGTATATATGGAGGAGAGAGGGGGAATTTCGTGGCCCTTGGAGGAGGGGTCCGAAACCAACCCTAACTCTTGTTTCCCCACACATACGGACTCTAAAAACTGCCTATAATCAAGTATTTCGAAATTACATGGGCCTGGCCCAAAAATAAGGTGACGTAGCACCTAGAATAGCCTCTGGACGAAATTTATGAAGTGGTATCTTTTATATTTCATCCAAGGCTTCATGCACTCATTATGGCGGCTTCAAAGTCCTGGAATCATCACTTGTAACTCCGTTCTTATTCCCCTTGCGCATGCCATCATCTCCATGCTTGAACTTGCTCCAAGATTCATCTTTCTTGTCCAAGCTAGGCCCTTCATTTGTAAGAAAAACAAATGTATCCAATTTAGGCAGCATCATATTCTCATGAACATTAGAATCGTTACCAAGAAACGAAAGTCCCTGATAATTCAATTGGCGTGCGCGAGCTCTAGTAATTGGTCCAGTATGTATAGCAGGGGTTGTGGGTGTAACAATGGTATTGATGTCCTCATCATCCTCCCCTTCTTGAAATGAAGTCGTCCTCAACGAAAGCTCATCTTCCTCTCCCAATTAAGGCTTCAAATCTACAATGTTAAAAGTGGGACTAACCCCAGAATCTGCAGGCAGCTCAAGTTTATATGCATTATCATTTATTTTCTCTAACACCTTAAAAGGACCATCAGCACATGGCATTAGCTTTGATTTGTGCAAATTAGGAAATCTATCCTTACGCAAATGTAACCAAACAAGATCTCCAGGTGCAAACACAACATATTTTCTACCCTTATGTCCAGCAAGTTTATATTTAGCATTCATACGCTCAATGTTTTCCTTAGTTAACTCATGCATTTTTAAAATCAATTCAGCACGTTCTTTAGCATCAAAATTAACCTTCTCCGAAGATGGAAGAGGCAACAAATCAATAGGTGCATGAGGTAGGAAACCATACACAATTTCAAAAGGGCACATCTTAGTAGTAGAATGCAATGAACGATTATAAGCAAATTCAATATGAGGCAAGCATTCTTCCCACATTTTCTTATTATTCTTCAAAACAACCCTAAGCATAGTAGACAATGTTCTATTGACTACTTCAGTTTGTCCATCAGTTTGGGGGTGACAAGTAGTACTAAAAAGCAGTTTAGTCCCCAACTTCACCCATAAACATCTCCAAAAGTGGCTAAGAAATTTAGTATCACGATCTAAAACAATAGTATTTGGCACAGCATGCAAACGAATAATTTCACGAAAGAACAAATCAGCAACATTAACAGCATCATCGCTTTTATGACATGGTATAAAGTGTGCCATTTTCGAGAACCTATCCACGACAACAAATATGCTATCCTTCCCCTTCTTTGTTCGAGGTAAACCTAAAACAAAGTCCATAGATATATCCTCCCAAGGAACACTAGGTACAGGCAAAGGCATATATAAACCATGAGGATTTAGTCATGACTTAGCTTTTTGACATGTAGTGCAGCGAGCAACAAAACGCTCAACATCACGTCTCATCTTTGGCCAAAAGAAATGTGTAGCAAGTATATCCTCTGTCTTCTTCACGCCAAAGTGTCCCATTAATCCTCCTCCATGCGCCTCCTGCAACAACAAAAGACGAACGGAGCTAGCTGGAATGCATAGCTTGTTAACACGAAACACAAATCCATCATTAATGACGAACTTGTTCCACGATCTTCCTTCTTTACAATTCTGCATTACATCTTTAAAATCAGCATCATGCACATATTGATCTTTGATGGTCTCCAAACCAAATATTTTGAAGTCAAGTTGTGAAAGCATAGTATAGTGACGAGACAATGCATCAGCCATAACATTTTCTTTACCCTTCTTGTGTTTAATGACATAAGGGAAAGTCTCAATGAATTCAACCCATTTAGCATGTCTACGATTCAGTTTAGCTTGACTTTTAATATGTTTCAAAGATTCATGATCAGAATGTATAACAAATTCTTTGGGCCATAAATAATGTTGCCATGTTTCTAAAGTCCGAATAAGAGCATATAATTCTTTATCATTAGTAGAATAATTCAGACTAGGCCCACTCAATTTTTCAGAAAAGTATGCAACAGGTTTGCCATCTTGTAATAGCACACCTCCTAATCCAATTCCACTAGCATCACATTCAAGCTCAAAAGTCTTATTAAAATCAGGAAGTTGGAGTAAAGGAGCATGTGTCAACTTATCTTTCAATACCGTGAAGGCTTCTTCCAGTGAGGTGCCCCAAACAAAAGGCACATCCTTCTTTGTAAGCTCATTGAGAGGTGCAGCAATGGTGCTAAAATCTCTCACAAAACTCCTATAGAATCCAGCGAGGCCAAGAAAACTCCTCACTTGTGTGACCATTTTGGGCTGCGGCCAACTCTCAATAGCTTCAATCTTGGCTTTATCAACTTCAATTCCCTGTGGAGTAACAACATAGCAAAGAAAAGATACTCGGTCGGTGCAAAAGGTGCACTTCCCAAGGTTACCAAACAAACGTGCGTCACGTAGAGCTATAAAAACATCACGTAAATGTTCCAAATGTTCTTCCAAAGATTTGCTATAAATCAGTATATCATCAATATAGAGTACTGTTGGGGAACGTAGTGTGACACCCAAGTTTTTAATTGGATTTTTCAAAAGATTTTTATTTGACTTGAGGGAGGTGATTTAACTTTTTCTTCAAAAGGACTCTCCCTTTCAAATATTTTTTTTGGCAAAAGTTTTATTTGGATTCACCCAAGATCTGTCCTTGGTCTTGGAGGTTCTTGCTTTTCATTTGGACTCAAGACAAAATGCTTTTCACATGGGAAAATGCCTTTGAAAATCTCTTTGAAATTTGCACTATGGCTTTTGGAATAATCATTTACCACTTTCAATATTTCCCTCTTGCCATGGCCTTAGTGCAAATACTCTCTCCTAACCCTCCCCTCATCTTTGGATCATGTTTGGCATCTAATCCAGCAAGTTGAACCTCCCCTATGTTTATTTTCCATTCAAATCTTATTCAAACAAATTTCTTCAGTTCAAAATTTTCAAACTACACTTGCTGCAAGTTTGGACCAGATTTGTCAAATTTGGTGAAATTCATTCAAAACCTTCTCCAAAAATTCCAAGTAAAATCAGGCAGCCTCTGGGTGCATTGAGTGGTCATCTCACCAAGTACCAGCTCCAGATATTTTTTTCTCATAGCCATATCATTCTGTCGAGCACCTGCAGTGCATGGTCTTTGTCAAGTTCAGAAAAATTCAGAGAACAGTTCAGTGGCTTACTGTCGTTTTCTTCAGAGATGGTTGTCGATCTCGCCAGTGCCACTGTGTCGCCTTGCTCCTCGTCCCCTCCCCCTTGTTCCTGCACCGCACGAGCGCCTGGCACCTTGCGGGCATCGGCGACGAGCTGCAGAAGGTGCGCCGCCCCGTGACCGACGCCAGCAGCGGCTTTGCGGCCTCCAGCGGGAGGCACGGCGCCGACGACGCCACCCAGCGCCGCCCAAGCCACTGGAGCTCGCCGCGTGGCCTTCCACTCCCCCGAACGCGCTGCCGCCCTCGTCGTGAACCGCAGGGCGCGGAGCGCGCTCTCTGCCGCCGTCGAGCCCGTGCAGTCACCTCACCGTGGACCGACGCCATTACGCCAAGACCAACTCCGTTTAGCTGTGGAATGACACCAGTAACCTCCACTGATGCTGCCTGGCCACTCAAACCTCCTGCCAGTCCACTGCTTCGCCGTAATCGCTCGCCGGAGATTCTCCATTCACGGCCACCCCGTCGATCCGCCTATAAATAGAGGCCCCGAGCTTCAACTCGAGCACCCACCATCCCTGCACTCCACCTAGAGCACGCCTAGCCACTGGAAGAGCCCCGAGGAGGTCTCCTTCCTCAACTCCGGCCGCCGCGACCCGCCACGGGATCCAGCTCGATTCGCCCGTGTGTGTGCACCTCCGCCTCCCTTCTCTTGCCAGTAGCTTCACCATGCACCTCTCTTTCTGACCCGCGCTTCAATTCGAAGTTTGCAGCCCTCGACCGGAGTTCCCCATCCTCACCCGAGCCGCCGTCCGCCGGAGATAGTGTCGCCGTCGACGTGGTGCTCCCTGTTGGTCGAGTCCACCACCCACCGACGCGGAAGAACAAGCTGAAACTCTTGGTACCCTCCGATCCTCCTAACTCGCCGTGGTTCGACGCCGGCGTCCACCACAGTCTTCGGGCGCCGGCGAGCTTTTCAAACCTGACATGTGGACCCCGCATGTCAGCCTCTGTTCTATTCTTTCGCGAACCGTTTTCTGTTGGCGCCTTCGGGCAAAATACGTTTTCTCTCTTGAGCTTGCGCATTTCCAATCGAACCGTTTTCTGTTTTCTCAGTTAAAACCCTGGAACTTTTCTGTTTCATTACAGATAAGTCCCTGGACAGAAACCTTTATAACTTTTTAATAAAAAGGGATTTTTGAGTGATTCTTTTTCTGACAATCTTCAAATTTTGTCTAGTTTTTTATGGGATTTATTTGAAAAATATTTGGAAAAGTTTCTGTGCACGCGTTGGTTTTCACGTTAGTGCCCGTTTTCGTGATTGCCGTAGGTTCCGGAAGAGGTGACGGAGCCGCGAACTTCGCCGAGCTAGACTCCGACTTCTCCGAACCAGGCAAGCATGTTTGAACATTTGATATGATAAGTGTTTGGCATGTTTGCTTGAAAGTTTGTGCGTGGCATATGAGTGTCGGTAAATACCTCGTTGCTTGTAAGGCAACTACCCGCATGTTCCAAAGTTGCGATGATCTCTGATGAGAGATGGCCTAATCATGTGGTGACATGAAGGGCAGCAAGGTGGTACTGTTGTAGCATACTAGCCTTGCGTCATCCGACTTTCTCCGACGTTAACGTGGACGGAGTCACGTTATCGTTCTTTTCCCCGCATGTTCCAAAGTTGCGATGATCTCTGATGAGAGATGGCCTAATCATGTGGTGACATGAAGGGCAGCAAGGTGGTACTGTTGTAGCATACCAGCCTTGCGTCATCCGACTTTCCCCGACGTTAACGTGGACGCAGTCACGTTATCGTTCTCCCCCCCTTCCGTGCTACCACATGTTTCATTTGCCAGGATGCGGTTTAGTAAGTTGGTAACCTCTTTCCGTGTACACACCAAACAGAGAGGCCGGGATGATGGTACCTTGGCCCAGGATTAAAGCCAGTCATCCGGTCAGGGGGCATGGGTGTTTCCGGTTGGGACCGAGAGGGGGGGCACCCCCTTAGAGCGCGCGTATAGAAATTTGATCCCATGCTACGCGAGGTTGTAGCCTCCCCGTCTCAAGGTTTTTCTTGAACGTTGCCGAGGGTGATCCCTGGCTTCGGAAGGTTGAATTGGGTGTGTACTGGTTAGACGTGTTTCTTCCAAAACACCGTAGACGGAACTAGTCCCCGTGACTACTGAAATCCGTTGGCTGTGGTTAAGTACAAACTCTGCAGAGTCAATTCCTTCCAATTCATCGTATCAATGATCAAGTAGTGTAATCATTATACCCCTATCTATCCGCGTGGAAAACTGTCCCCGGTGAACAAGCTCAAGTGGTAAATCCAGTTTAATTATTATTCCTGTGGATGGACTAATTTTATATTTGTCTCGTACTTGTGATAATTTATGTTCCCGAACTATTGTATTATTGAGCTACAATATGAGCACTTTATGTGATGTCGCTCAGACGTCCGACTGTGGCATGTTCGTCTTTTATTTCTTTTGTTATAAGCCCTTTATGTGGTGTCGCCCCGACGCCCGACTGTGGCATTATTATTCTGCATTTTCCTCTCGAGGAGTCTTTCAGACACTCGTTTGGCACCAGTATTATTATTCTCGCAGTTTCCTCTCGAGGAGTCATTCAGACCCTCGTTTGGCACCGGTATTACTATTCTGCAGTGTCCACTCGAGGCGTCATTCAGACCCTCGCTTGGCACCCAGTATTTATTAGCTCTATGTCTGACCGCACTGGATAAATTGTTCATATGCTTCATGGTTGCATTTGTTATATCTTATGTCCGAACTGTCTTGCGAGTACTTTCATAGTACTCACCTGGCTTGTTGATTTGGCCAGATGTTGACGAAGGCGATCTCTTGGATGAAGAGTTTGATAGCGCGTCCGACGCCTAGAGGAGTCCCAGTCAGTCCTGTGCGATCCCGGATATTGGTCACTTGTATTATATACGCTTCCGCCACCCGCAATCAGTCTCCTCGAGCCTCACTCCGACGCTCGAAGAGCTGTAGTCTTCAGGAGTCATATCACTCGCTTCGCGGTGATATTTCCACCACCGTTTTTATCGTGAGTTAGTAGTATGCCACCCTATCCGCCATCTTGTTTTAGCAGCGTACATGTAATAAATTATTGGGCAGTCTCCGCCCAACCTTGTATTATATTTAGTACTCCTGGTATTTTTCTTCTGTGACCAAGATATTGTCTACCAGTGAGAAGGAATTCTTCCTTACTGGTCCGTAAAAGGGATTGGTCTCTCAATAATTATTTTATTGAAAAACCGGTCGTGACAAGCTTGGTATCAGAGCCAGGCTAACTGTAGGAAGCCACTAGGTGCGATCGCTAATCGGTTATTAGCGTTTTTTTTGCTTTTTCAGCTTTTTGCAATTGTAGCTATTTTCTGTTGGTCATCATAAATTTATGACATGACTACTCAGAATTTTTGCCTGCTTTTGTAGATGGCTGGCAACAGCTGTGAGAATCGAGTGTTCACGAACGTGCCCGAGGGGTTTGTCAAGCTCCTCGTCTCCATCACCAAGCTCGCGATCGGGCCAGCAGCTCGCCCGGAGTTCACACTCTACCAGCACAAGCTCAATGACGACGTGTCTATGCACCAAGCTGTGGTGCAATTCAAGGGACGACGTTCTGCAGCTCGCCACTTCCGTTTTGTGGGAAGGGCCATGCCTACGGAGAGGCATGCCATGCAGATGGCTGCCCGTGAGGCGATAGCTCGCCTTCGGGACATCCTTCCTACGATGAAGACTCGTCGCTACCGCTACCTCCCATGCCATGTGCCATACACCAGTCACTATGAATTCGCCTACCATCGCGGAGAGCGAGATGAAGCCATCGAGATGGTTGTGGAGTATCTCAAGGCTCTGGAGGAGTCTTTCGACAACCTCGTGGACGATCTTGTGGCTGCCCGCATGGACTTAGTCCGGGGCGGTCCTGCCAGCAGGAAGGAGCTTCTCCACACGGCACCGCCTCTGACATTCGTCTCGTCTTCAGCCTCGTATGCACCGGCCGTTTTGGCCACTGCTCGCCGTCTGCCTACCACTGAGGAGTTCGACCGAGTCATCGCTCCTACTCCAATCAGAGCCGCACCGCCTGCCGCACCTGCTCTACCACCAGTCGCCCCCGCACCATCACCGCAGCGCAGCGTCACGCGCCAGGAGCCAGCTAGAGAGGAGGTGGAGGTGGATTCTCCTAGACCGCTGAGTCTTGCCATCGGCAAGGGAAAGGAAATCTTCACCATCTCCGACTGAGAGCGCCGAGTAGCCGCGTGTTATGCCTACTTGTGTGATGTGATGTTTTAATCTGTACGCTAGTTTGTATTAGTGTGTTTGCTACCTCCCGGAGTAGTACGCTAGTCTAAATAACATGTCAGGATGTGTACGCGCATCCTGAGTGCTGTATCATGTGATTGTATTTTCGCGTGTAAGTTTTGTGTTCAGCAGTCTTTTCTCCATGCAAAATCATTTATGTTTTCTTGTAAACCTTGAGATCTTTTAAATCTGTTGCCTTTGCAAGATTTTCCTTGTGCTGCATAGTTTTTCTCATGGGTTTTGCACAATAATACCCCAGATTGGAAAAATGTCTCGCCCGTGGACTCGCTCCATGCCCAATCAGCCAGAAGAGGTTTACGGGACACAGACTAGCAACAATTTCACTCAGGGTCAGTCCAGCCAACAAGACAGCGAAGTAGCCCTGTCTCAAGTATGCCGTCTCTTCGAGCAAAGCCAGCAACAGCACCAAGAGATGATGAGGCATGTCATCAATATGGGAAACCACCGTGAACCCTATCAACAACATTCCAAGTTATCTGAGTTACAGAAGACTCGCCCCTCAACTTTTGCTCACACCGATAGGCCGCTGGAAGCCGATGATTGGCTTCGTGACATTGAAAGGAAACTGATTATTGCTCAGTGCTCAGATCATGAGAAGGTGCTTTATGCACCACACTACCTTACTGGAGCAGCTGCAGCATGGTGGGAAAATTTCCTACACATGCATCCCAGTGAACACAACATCACCTGGGAAGAGTTCAAGGAAGGCTTCCGTGGGGCACACATCCCCAGGAGCATCCTAAAGATCAAGAAGAGGGAATTTGATGACCTGAAGCAGAGAGGCATGTCAGTAACAGAATACAATGGTCAGTTTACCCAGCTGTCTCGTTATGCCTACGACGAGCACATGACAGAAAATAAGAAGATGGAAAAATTCCTGGACGGCCTGGCACCAGCACTAAGATGCCAACTGATTGTACACACCTTTCCGGATTTTAAGACTCTGGTGGACAAGGCCATCACCTTGGAAAATGAGCGCCGTAGCTTGGAAGATATCCGTAAACGAAAGAGGGACAAGACGACTCTTGCTCGCAACAACCGAGGCAAGACTGAGGTTCCACGGACAGACACAAGGAGATCCACGGCTACTGAACCAAGGCCCGTCGGACAGTTTCATGCCAGGGATAAGGAGTACACCTACCGCCCAGGGGTTACCTGCTATGCTTGTGGTCAAGAAGGGCATTATGCTAAACAGTGCCCAAAGCCAAAGAACTCGGCACCCAAGCCAAACAATGGTGGGAACAATCCAGCCCCCAAGCGCAACAATTTCAACCCCAACAACAACCACAGGAAGGGTCACCTGAACCATGTGACCAGGGAAGAGGCGCAGAATGCCCCAGACATCGTGCTCGGTACGTTCCCTGTCAACACAGTACCTGCCACGGTTTTGTTTGATTCTGGAGCTTCCCATTTGTTCGTTTCAAAGAGTTTTGTTTTGCAACATGGTTTTCCGATACTTCCCTTGGAAAAATCTATGATCATCAAGTCCCCCGGAAATAACCAAATCACTCAGGGTTACTGCCGAGGAGTAGTCATTGAGTTCGAAGGACTACAATTCCACGCGAATCTCATCGTGTTGGAGAGTAAAGGACTGGATGTCATTTTAGGGATGGACTGGTTGACCACCAACAAAGGATTCATTGACTATTTCAATCGGACCGTGATTCTCACTCACCATCACGGCAAGACAATAAGAGTTTCCGCTCAAGAAAGACCTCGGTCACAGCAACCAAAACTGAACAAAATGGACATTGCTGAACTGAGAAAAGTTCCAGTGGTATGCGAGTTTCCTGACGTGTTCCCTGAAGGACTACCAGGCATGTCACCAGATCGGGAGATAGAATTCAGCATTGAACTAGCACCTGGCACCGCTCCCATCTATAAGAAGCCTTATAGAATGGCACCCTCAGAATTGGTGGAGTTGAAGAAGCAGATAAAGGAATTATTGGACAAAGGATTTATTCGAGCCAGCTCTTCACCCTGGGGTTCGCCTGCGTTGTTCGCAAAGAAGAAGGATGGGACACTGAGACTGTGTATAGACTATCGAGCCCTAAATATGGTCACCATCAAAAACAAATATCCGATGCCACGGATAAATGATTTGTTTGACCAGCTCGCACAAGCCAAGGTATTCTCAAAGATTGATTTGAGATCGGGATATCACCAATTGAAAGTGCGGACAGAAGATATCCCCAAGACAGCATTCACTTCCAGATATGGGTTATACGAGTTTACAGTGATGCCTTTTGGACTAACGAACGCCCCCGCATATTTCGTCCACCTCATGAACAAAGTGTTCATGAAATTCATGGACAAATTTGTTGTGGTATTCATTGACGATATTCTGGTTTACTCAAGGACACCAGAAGAGCATGCTGAGCACCTCAGAATTGTTTTGGGAGAATTGAGGAAACATCAGTTGTACGCCAAATTTAGCAAGTGCGAATTTTGGCTAAGACAAGTTGGTTTCTTATGCCATATATTGAACCAAGAAGGCGTGGCCGTAGACCCAGAAAAAGTCAAGGCCATACTGGACTGGAAGCCACCCGCCAACGTTACTGATGTGCGGAGTTTCCTAGGGATGGCCGGATATTACAGAAGATTTATTGAAGGATTTTCCACTGTGGAAAAACCTATGACAGAGTTGCTCAAGAAGGACAAGAAATTTGTATGGACGGAAGCATGCAAGCAGAGCTTCCAAGAACTAAAGAAGAAGCTGACAACCGCACCGGTCTTAACTGTGCCAGACATACACAAGAGCTTTGAAGTGTATTGTCACGCGTCCCGAAAAGGTCTCGGATGTGTACTAATGCAGGATGGCAAAGTAGTCACATATGCCTCACGACAGCTGCGAAAACATGAGGAAAATTACCCAACACATGACTTGGAGCTAGCAGCAGTTATTCATGCACTCAAGGAGTGGAGGCACTTTCTATTGGGAAATCGCTGTGAAATATACACGGACCATAAGAGCCTCAAATATATTTTCACACAGCCAGAGCTAAATTTCTGCCAACGACGTTGGTTGGAATTGGTCAAGGACTGTGATGTCGGCATTCACTACCATCCAGGGAAAGCAAATGTAGTGGCAGATGCCCTTAGTCGAAACCCCAGCCCGGACAATGACGGTCCGCAAAACTTGAGGCCTAAGTTTCAGCAAGAGTTCGCTAGGCTCAACATGATGCTAGTCTCTGAGGGCACCATATCAAATCTAGAGATACAACCCACCCTGGTGGAACAAATCAAGAAGGCTCAACAGGGACATCCCAGCATCGAAGGCATAAGGAAGAAAATGAACCTTGGTAAGGCTTCAGAGTTCGTCACGGACAGTGAAGGAACATTATGGTACGGAGACAGACTTTGCATACCTAACATTGAGGAACTCAAGCAACAAATCTTAACCGAAAGCCACACCGCTCCATACTCGATCCATCCTGGAGGAACCAAAATGTACAAGGACATTCAGGAAAGATTTTGGTGGCACGGTATGAAAAGAGATATAGCCACATTTATTGCTTGTTGCGATTCATGTCAACGCATCAAGGCCGAGCATCAAAAGCCAGCAGGGCTACTCCAGCCAAACAGGATACCAGAGTGGAAATGGGATGAAATAGGAATGGATTTCATCGTCGGGCTACCCCGATCACAACACGGGAATGACGCCATTTGGGTCATCACAGACCGACTAACCAAGGTTGCTCATTTCATTCCCGTGAAGACTACCTACTCCACGCAAAGACTGGCCAAACTTTATCTCTCCCGTATAGTTTGCTTGCATGGAGTCCCGAAGACTATAATATCAGACCGAGGCACCCAATTCGTCTCCAAATTTTGGGATCACCTACAACAAGCCCTGGGCACGCAACTAACTTTCAGTACAGCATACCACCCTCAGACTGATGGACAAACGGAACGTGTAAACCAAATCCTAGAGGATATGCTAAGAGCCTGTGTGCTCACCTATGGATCCAGTTGGGAAGAGAGTTTGTCGTATGCCGAATTTGCTTACAACAACAGCTACCAAGCCAGCTTACAAATGGCACCCTTTGAAGCATTGTACGGACGGAGGTGTCGTACCCCACTAAATTGGTCAGAAACAGGTGACAGCCGTATCTTCGGCCCCGACATGCTTAAACAGGCCGAGGAGAAAGTTAAACAAATCAGGGACAGACTCAAGACAGCACAGAGCCGACAAAAGAGCTACTATGATCAGAAGCATCATGAGGTCAGCTTTGAACCCGGTGATTCCGTATACCTCCGAGTATCTCCTATGAGGGGTCTGCAACGGTTCAAAATTAAGGGGAAGCTAGCCCCAAGATTTATTGGGCCATTTTGTGTAAAGGCACGAAGAGGCACGGTAGCCTACCAACTAGACCTACCCAGGGAACTGTCAGACGTCCATGACGTATTTCACGTCTCACAGTTGAGGAAATGTGTGAGTAACCCGGACAAGCAGGTACCTCATGAGAACATTGATGTGCAACCAGATCTCACCTACAGAGAGAGGCCAGTAAAAATATTGGAAGAATCTGAACGGAGGACCCGTCAGAAAACGACAAAGTTTTTCAGGGTTCAGTGGAGCAACCACACTGAGGATGAAGCTACATCGGAAGGGGAAGATTTTCTCTGGGCAGAGTATCCATATCTATTTGAGGGTCAGCAGAAATCCCGAGGACGAGATTTTTCCTAAGGGGGTAGGTGTTGTGACACCCAAGTTTTTAATTGGATTTTTCAAAAGATTTTTATTTGACTTGAGGGAGGTGATTTAACTTTTTCTTCAAAAGGACTCTCGCTTTAAAATATATTTTTTTGGCAAAAGTTTTATTTGGATTCACCCAAGATCTGTCCTTGGTCTTGGAGGTTCTTGCTTTTCATTTGGACTCAAGAGAAAATGCTTTTCACATGGGAAAATGCCTTTGAAAATCTCTTGGAAATTTGCACTATGGCTTTTGGAATAATCATTTGCCACTTTCAACATTTCCCTCTTGCCATGGCCTTAGTGCAAATACTCTCTCCTAACCCTCCCCTCATCTTTGGATCATGTTTGGCATCTAATCCAGCAAGTTGAACCTCCCCTATGTTTATTTTCCATTCAAATCTTATTCAAATAAATTTCTGTCCTCTATTCTAGCCATTGGTGATTTACAAAGGAACTCTACTCTCTGTTTTGATTTTTGCCCCAAACCAACTCTCCTCCCTAGTCCTTTGAACCCTCAACCAAGATCCATGAAGATCCACTGGTCTTCAGTTCAAAATTTTCAAACTACACTTGCTGCAAGTTTGGACCAGATTTGTCAAATTTGGTGAAATTCATTCAAAACCTTCTCCAAAAATTCCAAGTAAAATCAGGCAGCCTCTGGGTGCATTGAGTGGTCATCTCACCAAGTACCAGCTCCAGAAATTTTTTTCTCATAGCCATATCATTCTGTCGAGCACCTGCAGTGCATGGTCTTTGTCAAGTTCAGAAAAATTCAGAGAACAGTTCAGTGGCTTACTGTCGTTTTCTTCAGAGATGGTTGTCGATCTCGCCAGTGCCACTGTGTCGCCTTGCTCCTCGTTCCCTCCCCCTTGTTCCTGCACCGCACGAGCACCTGGCACCTTGCGGGCGTCGGCAACGAGCTGCAGAAGGTGCGCCGCCCCGTGACCGACGCCAGCAGCGGCTTTGCGGCCGCCAGCGGGAGGCACGGCGCCGACGACGCCACCCAGCGCCGCCCAAGCCACTGGAGCTCGCCGCGTGGCCTTCCACTCCCCCGAACGCGCTGCCGCCCTCGTCGTGAACCGCAGGGCGCGGAGCGCGCTCTCTGCCGCCGTCGAGCCCGTGCAGTCACCTCACCGTGGACCGACGCCATTACGCCAAGACCAACTCCGTTTAGCTGTGGAATGACACCAGTAACCTCCACTGATGCTGCCTGGCCACTCAAACCTCCTGCAATCCACTGCTTCGCCGTAATCGCTCGCCGGAGATTCTCCGTTCACGGCCACCCCATCGATCCGCCTATAAATAGAGGCCCCGAGCTTCAACTCTAGCACCCACCATCCCTGCACTCTACCTAGAGCACGCCTAGCCACTGGAAGAGCCCCGAGGAGGTCTCCTTCCTCAACTCCGGCCGCCGCGACCCGCCACGGGATCCAGCTCGATTCGCCCGTGTGTGTGCACCTCCGCCTCCCTTCTCTTGCCAGTAGCTTCACCATGCACCTCTCTTTCTGACCCGCGCTTCAATTCGAAGTTTGCAGCCCTCCACCGGAGTTCCCCATCCTCACCCGAGCCGCCGTCCGCCGGAGATAGTGTCGTCGTCGACGTGGTGCTCCCCGTTGGTCGAGTCCACCACCCACCGACGCGGAAGAACAAGCTGAAACTCTTGGTACCCTCCGATCCTCCTAACTCGCCGTGGTTCGACGCCGGCGTCCACCGCAGTCTTCGGGCGCCGGCGAGCTTTTCAAACCTGACATGTGGACCCCGCATGTCAGCCTCTGTTCTATTCTTTCACGAACCGTTTTCCGTTGGCGCCTTCGGGCAAAATACGTTTTCTCTCTTGAGCTTGCGCATTTCCAATCGAACCGTTTTCTGTTTTCTCAGTTAAAACCCTGGAACTTTTCTGTTTCATTACAGATAAGTCCCTGGACCGAAACCTTTATAACTTTTTAATAAAAAGGGATTTTTGAGTGATTCTTTTTCTGACAATCTTCAAATTTTGTCTAGTTTTTTATGGGATTTATTTGAAAATTATTTGGAAAAGTTTCTGTGCACGCGTTGGTTTTCACGTTAGTGCCCGTTTTCGTGATTGCCGTAGGTTCCGGAAGAGGTGACGGAGCCGCGAACTTCGCCGAGCTAGACTCCGACTTCTCCGAACCAGGCAAGCATGTTTGAACATTTGATATGATAAGTGTTTGTCATGTTTGCTTGAAAGTTTGTGCGTGGCATATGAGTGTCGGTAAATACCTCGTTGCTTGTAAGGCAACTACCCGCATGTTCCAAAGTTGCGATGATCTCTGATGAGAGATGGCCTAATCATGTGGTGACATGAAGGGCAGCAAGGTGGTACTGTTGTAGCATACTAGCCTTGCGTCATCCGACTTTCTCCGACGTTAACGTGGACGGAGTCACGTTATCGTTCTTTTCCCCGCATGTTCCAAAGTTGTGATGATCTCTGATGAGAGATGGCCTAATCATGTGGTGACATGAAGGGAAGCAAGGTGGTACTGTTGTAGCATACCAGCCTTGCGTCATCCGACTTTCCCCGACGGTAACGTGGACGGAGTCACGTTATCGTTCTCCCCCCCTTCCGTGCTACCACATGTTTCATTTGCCAGAATGCGGTTTAGTAAGTTGGTAACCTCTTTCCGTGTACACACCAAACAGAGAGGCCGGGATGATGGTACCTTGGCCCAGGATTAAAGCCAGTCATCCGGTCAGGGGGCATGGGTGTTTCCGGTTGGGACCGAGAGGGGGGGCACCCCCTTAGAGCGTGCGTATAGAAATTTGATCCCATGCTACGCGAGGTTGTAGCCTCCCCGTCTCAAGGTTTTTCTTGAACGTTGCCGAGGGTGATCCCTGGCTTCGGAAGGTTGAATTGGGTGTGTACTGGTTAGACGTGTTTCTTCCAAAACACCGTAGACGGAACTAGTCCCCGTGACTACTGAAATCCGTTGGCTGTGGTTAAGTACAAACTCTGCAGAGTCAATTCCTTCCAATTCATCGTATCAATGATCAAGTAGTGTAATCATTATACCCCTATCTATCCGCGTGGAAAACTGTCCCCGGTGAACAAGCTCAAGTGGTAAATCCAGTTTAATTATTATTCCTGTGGATGGACTAATTTTATATTTGTCTCGTACTTGTGATAATTTATGTTCCCGAACTATTGTATTATTGAGCTACAAGATGAGCACTTTATGTGATGTCGCTCAGACGTCCGACTGTGGAATGTTCGTCTTTTATTTCTTTTGTTATAAGCCCTTTATGTGGTGTCGCCCCGACGCCCGACTGTGGCATTATTATTCTGCATTTTCCTCTCGAGGAGTCTTTCAGACACTCGTTTGGCACCAGTATTATTATTCTCGCAGTTTCCTCTCGAGGAATCATTCAGACCCGCGTTTGGCACCGGTATTACTATTCTGCAGTTTCCGCTCGAGGCGTCATTCAGACCCTCGCTTGGCACCCAGTATTTATTATCTCTATGTCTGAACGCACTGGATAAATTGTTCATATGCTTCATGGTTGCATTTGTTATATCTTATGTCCGAACTGTCTTGCGAGTACTTTCATAATACTCACCTGGCTTGTTGATTTGGCCAGATGTTGACGAAGGCGATCTCTTGGATGAAGAGTTTGATAGCGCGTCCGACGCCTAGAGGAGTCCCAGTCAGTCCTGTGCGATCCCGGATATTGGTCACTTGTATTATATACGCTTCCGCCACCCGCAATCAGTCTCCTCGAGCCTCACTCCGACGCTCGAAGAGCTGTAGTCTTCAGGAGTCATATCACTCGCTTCGCGGTGATATTTCCACCACCGTTTTTATCGTGAGTTAGTAGTATGCCACCCTATCCGCCGTCTTGTTTTAGCGGCGTACATGTAATAAATTGTTGGGCAGTCTCCGCCCAACCTTGTATTATATTTAGTACTCCTAGTATTTTTCTTCTGTGACCAAGATATTGTCTACAAGTGAGAAGGAATTCTTCCTTACTGGTCCGTAAAAGGGATTGGTCTCTCAATAATTATTTTATTGAAAACAGGTCGTGACACGTAGTAATTTCAAAAAAATTCCTACGCACATGCAAGATCATGGTGATGCATAGCAACAAGAGGGGAGAGTGTGTCCACATACCATCGTAGACCGAAAGCGGAAGCGTTAGCACAACACGGTTGATGTAGTCGTACGTCTTCACGATCCGACCGATCAAGTACCGAACGCACGGCACGTCCGAGTTCAGCACACGTTCAACTCAATGACGTCCCTCGAACTCCGATCCAGCCGAGCTTTGAGGGAGAGTTCTGTCAGCACGATAGTGTGGTGACGATGATGATGTTCTACCGACGCAGGGCTTCGCCTAAGCACCACTACGATATTATCGAGGTGGATTATGGTGGAGGGGGCACCGCACACGGCTAAGAGATCCAAGGGATCAATTGTTGTGTCTATGGGGTGCCCCCTCCTTCGTATATAAAGGGGGAGGAGGAGAGGGCCGGCCTAGGGGAGAGGCGTGCCAAGGGGGGGCAATCCTACTCCAAGTAGGTTTGCCCCCCCCCCCTTTCCTATTCCAAGTAGGAGAAGGGGGAAGGATGAGGTGGAGAGAACGAAGGAGAAGGGGGGCCGCCGCCCCTTCCCTTTCCCAATTCGGATTGGGGCAAGGGGGGCCACACGCCACCTCCTGGCCTCCCTCTCTCCTTT